>NC_048318.1:485620-780963 GCF_013100865.1 Trachemys scripta elegans
GGGCAGTGGGGGGGGGAGCAGGGGGAGGAGCTCCAGACTGCCGGAGGCCCGATGCGAACGGCCGGCCGGTGATCTGCAAATGCAGGGAGGGGGAGTGAGTGAGAGAGAGGAGGGGAGTGATCTCAAGTTGCAGGGAGGGGGAGGGAGTGAGAGAGAGGAGGGGAGTGATCTCAAGTTGCAGGGGAGAGGAGGGGGAAGCAGAGGAGGGGCTCTGGCTGCCAGAGCCCAGTGCGAGTGGCACGATCCGGCCGGCTGCCTAATGTTTATAGCTGCCTTCACTTCCCCTCTAAGCCAGATCAGTTTATTTTAACCAATACAACCCTCTTCCTAGAATGTGCCTTTTGGGGCATTCTGTAAACTGTCCTAAAACAATCCCCAAATATTTTTCACATTTTTCAGATTAAATTCTTCCTCTCTGCTGATGTAGCACAAAATTGTTTCATCTTTGTGAAAATTGGCCCCTTTAAAGCACCAAATATATACACCACTAATTTGGACTTTATTTTGGTTGCACTTTATAAATGTGATCAAGTCATGATTACTTGTATCTAAAATACCATTAATTTGTAATTCTGTGATCAGTTCCTCTTTATCTGTCAAGACAAGGTGAAATACAGAATTCCACCATATTGTAACTCTCTTTGAATTAGGAAATTTTCATTTATAATGTTTAGAAATTCTAAGGGTGTTTTAGTTCTGGCAGCATGAGACATACAACATATATCGCTCAAGTTGAACTCTCCCATGATTACGCAGCTTTTTTCCTTCACATTATAGGAGCCGGACATCCTGTTCCCTAGAGTAATTTGGGGTTTGTAACAGACACCAACTAATATGCCAGCTTGTTCTTTAGCTGTTAGGACATTGAGCCTTCAACATAATTTTCTGCTGAGTTATCAGTGATTAAGAAACAGGTAACGCCATTTTTTTATATAGAGTGCAATTGCCTCTCCCCTTTTGCCCACTTCATCCTTCCTAAATAGGTTATAACCATTGAGTTTAACATTCCAATCATGTGAATCATCCCACCAGAGAAGAGCTACTAGGATGATGTGGGGAATGCGGGGAGGGAGGAAGGGGCTGTGTTATGAAAGAAGACCAGGAGATTTTGGTTTGTTTGGTCCTTCAAAAGGAAGGCTGAGAGGGGATATAATTGCTTTTTATAAATACATTGTGGGTCTAAATCCCAGGGAGGGTGAAGAACTATCTAAGCTAAAGTTGACACAAGAACAAATGGATATAAACTGGCAATGAACAAATTCAAGTTAGCTGTTCAGGCTAGTTTAATGCCTCCCTGACTACTCTATTAAGCCTGTCCTTGAGAAAATTTGTCCCCCTTCTACTGATATGGAAGCCATCCAAATTATAAGCCCCTTATCCCCACAGAAGGTGGACCAATGAGCCATAAAACCAAAACCCTCCACCCTCCACCACTGACCTAGCCAACGGTTCACATCCAGAATCTTCTGCCATCTGTTTTCTTTTGCTCATGGGACAGGATGGATCTTAGCGAATATCATTTGAACAATCTTCTTTAGCATGCTTCTGAGCTCCCTGAAATCAGCTACTTTCTGCAAGTATTTTTGAGATAGGATGACCAATAATGCACACAGTAGCCAAATGAGTTTATTATACTAATGTATATAATGATGTTTTAATATTTTCTTATGCAACCTAACCTCTTGTTTAATTTTTTGACCACAGCTGAACATTGATCAGACAGCTCCACTGAACTCTGCACAGGAATGCTTAGATCCCTTTTCTGAGATGATGCAGTTAATTTAGACCCCAGCAAGGTGGTTGAGTAGTTCAGATTTTCCCTCCAATGTGCATGACTTTGCATTTATTAATAGTGAATTTTATCTGCCATTGAGTTGCTCACTCACCCAACCTGGTAAGGTTGTTTTGAAGACCCTCACAGTCTTCTCTGGACTTGACTAACTTAAATAACCATTGTGTCATCTGCAAAGATTGCACCTCCTTCTTCCCCGACCTTTCCAGATTGTTAATGAATATATTACACAACTCCAATATTATTATGGAACTTTGTGGCACACCCCCCCACACACACTTTAAACATTTTTTCGCAATGAAAACTCCATTTTTAACGCCTTTCCCCCCATGTCTATTCACCCATTTCTGATCCATGACACTACCTTGCCTATTACCTCATGAATACTTAGATTCTTTTGTAGTAACTTATCAAAGGCCTTTTGAAACCTTAAAGGAAGTCTGTCACATTACTTTTCATCACTTTTATGGCACATTCAAATAACTTTAATAGATTAATGAGTCACAGTTTTACTTTTCAGAATGCTGATTAGACCCTGTCTTAGAATTGTAGAAATAGAACCATATAAATGTAGAGTTGGAGGTGACCTCAAGTTGCATTGTCCCGCTTCTGTACTGAGGCAAGACCAAGTACTCCTATACCATTCCTGACAGATGTCTGTCCAACTTGTTCTTAAAAACCTTCTGTGATGGGGATTCCACAACCTCCTTTGGAAGCCTATTCCAGAGCTTAACTATCTTCATAGTCAGAAATTTCTTGCTAAAGGCCTCAACGGTGCTGTGTAGAAGGAGATAATTACGTCCTATGTCTTACATATGATACTCCTGTTAATACACCCTCAGAATATTAGCCTTTTTTGCCACTGCATCACATTGTTAGCTTATACTCAAATAGTGATCCAGTATAACCCCCCAGATCCTCTTCAGCAGTACTACCTTCTAGTCAGTTATTCCACATTTTGAATTTGTGCATTTCATTTTTCTTTTCTAAGTGTAGTTCTTTGCACTTATCCTTACTGAATTACATCTTGTTGATTTCAGGTCAATTCTTCAAATTGTGAAGGTCATGTTGAATTCTAATCCTGTCCTCCAAAGTGCTTGCAACCTCTCTCAATTTGGGGTCATTCACAAATGTTATAAGCATTCTCTAAACCCCATTATTCAAATTACTAATGATGATATTGACTAGTACCAGAGTCAGGACTGACTGCTGCATGAGCTCACCAGATATGTCCTTCCAGTTAGACAGCCACCCATTGATAACTACTCTCTGAACATCATGATTATATCATGATCTTCCAGATGTTTCATTATTCCATTTTAAATAATCAGTTTGACGAATTTAGCTCATGCAGAAGTAAGGCTTATTTTTTTAACTAAATTTCTCCTGCTTTGAATTAACTTAACTTGTGCTTGGTTGAGTTTTTTCCACCAACTTCAAGCACTGATTAAGAGATGCCGAGTGAAACCCCAAGCTACAAAGAAGTGAACAGTGAGCAGGTCTAGAGAAACTGTTGCCAAGACACAAATAGACAGACACTTGTCCTTTGGCCTCAGGGGGGCCATAGGTTGTATGACACCACTTCCCATTTTTTTTATAGTAAGGCCTGGTCCACACTAACCCCCCACTTCGAACTAAGATACGCAAATTCAGCTACGTTAATAACGTAGCTGAATTCGAAGTACCTTAGTTCAAACTTACCGTGGGTGCAGACGCGGCAGGCAGGCTCCCCCGTCAATGCCACGTACTCCTCTCGCCGAGCTGGAGTACCGGCAACGACGGTGAGCACTTCTGGGATCGATCCCAGAAGATCAATTGCTTACCTCCGGGTCCGGCGGTAAGTTTAGACCTACCCTAATATTATATGATTGTGTCATAATGGTAATGTATTTTATGCAAGTAAGGAGAGAAATAGACTTTTAGGATGGAGGTTGGCACGATTGATTAAGAGAGCTTTAAACTAGGAATTTGGGGGAGATGGCTGGGACATGTCCAGGTAATATCCATGCCGGAATTTAACATTGAGAGGGAAGAGAATGAAGTAAGAAAGGATACAGCCGTGAGTAGGAGAATGGACATAAGGAGGAAGGGTAGTGTAGATACCAGTCTAATAGGTGATACTGGCGGTAGAATGTCTGTGCCTAATCGGGTAAAGAATGTCAGTGAAGCCAAACGGCAAAAATTAAGGTGTTTGTAGGTGTCAAAATGGGGGAACTAGAGCTACTAGTGCAGGAAGTGAAACAAGCTATTGTAGGGATAACAGAAACATGGTGGAATAATAGTCATGACTGGAGTATAGGTATTGAAGGGTATGTGCTGTTTAGGAAAGACAGTCTGTCTGGGCAAAAATCACATTGGGAAAGAAAGCTATAAGAGCCTCCCCTGGGATAGTGCTTGGGGTTTGCTACAGACCACTGGGCTCCGATTTGCATATGGCTAGAGCTCTCTTTAATGTTTTTAATGAAGAAAACACTAATGAGAATTGTGTGATCATGGGAGACTTTAACTTCCCAGATATAGACTTGAGGACTAATAGTAATAATAGGGCTCAGATTTTCCTGGATGCGATAGTTGAAAAACCGACAAGAGGGGATGCCATTTTAGATTTGGTTTTGGTGAGTAGTGAGGACCTCATAGAAGAAATGGTTGTAGGGGACAACCCTGGTTCGAGTGACCATGAGCTAGTTCAGTTCAAACTAAATGGATGGATAAACAAAAATAGATCTGTGACTAGGGTTTTTGATTTCAAAGGGGCTAACTTAAAAAAATTAAGGAAATTAGTTAGGGAAGTGGATTGGTCTGAAGAACTTGTGGATCTAAAGGCAGAGGAGGCCTGGATTTAGTTCAAGTCAAGGTTGCAGAAACTATGAGAAGCCTGCATCCCAAGAAAGGGGTAAAAATTCATAGGCAGGAGTTGTAGACCAAGCTGGATGAGCAAGTATCTCAGAGAGGTGATTAAGAAAAAGCAGAAAGCCTACAAGGAGTGGAAGATGGAAGTGATCTGCAAGGAAAGCTACCTTATTGAGGTCAGAACATGTAGGGATAAAGTGAGAAAGGCCAAAAGCCATGTAGAGTTGGACCTTGCAAAGGGAATTAAAACCAATAGTAAAACGTTCTATGGCCATATAAATAAGAAGAAAACAAAGAAAGAAGAAGTGGGGCCGCTAAACACTGAGGATGGAGTTAAGGATAATCTAGGCATGGCCCAATATCTAAACAAATACTGTGCCTCAGTCTATAATGAGGATCTTAGGGATAATGGTAGGATGACAAATGGGAATGAGGATATGGAGGTAGATATTACCACATCCGAGGTAGAAGCCAAATTAGAACAGTTTAAAATCTGTATTTTGTAGCTAATAAACTTGTTTTTGTGTTCTCTAAAACCAATTTGTGGAATTCATAACTGGGGGGGAAGCTATGCATATCTTCCGCCACATTGAGGGAGGGGGCAAATTTCAATGATCTTACACTGTATAGTTCTCTGTGCAGTGCAAGATGATACAATTTTGAGTTTGCACTCCAGAGGGGGTGTGCACTTGAATGCTGGGCAATTCCCTAGCTGTGCAGAGCTGATTTCAGTGTCTGTGACTTTCTGCAGCTGGGTTTGTCCCTACCTGATTGTGTGCTGGAGGAGACTTGAGGGCCCGGCTCAGCAGTATAGTGTAAAGACGCCAGGCTGATGGAACTGGCAGGCTCAGTGGTACCCCTAGTACATCAGGTGGCACCCCGGCGGTGTGTGGGGCGGCAACCTGTCACAGGTTCCCTCACCCACTGCTCAGGAAAAGAAGACAAGGCTATTTTGTTTTAATTCACAAAGCTGTATGGAGGCTTCAAAATGGCCACTTCTGTGCTCAGCGCGCCGCCCAGCACATGGGTTCTTCTGCTTATTTGCACTGAAATAGAGCAATACAGCTCATTTGGTGGAAATATACTGTAATGACAATTTTTCCATGACCATCCTATGGGCCTGATTATCAGGTTCTTTATGCGGCTGCTTCAGTGATGTAGGGTGCAGTTAACTGGTAAATATGGGTTTTGGATAAAACACCTAGCTAAGGGAAATCCCCAAGTGGTTTAGAACTGGTGTCCTGGCTCCACTTCATTGTACCTTTTTGCCTGTTGGTGTAGGATACATCTCAAGAGTATAGTCAGGAAGAAGGCATCATGAATGTACTGGTGATGCACTCTGGCAATTTTTGAATGCCAGAGCAAGTTCTTGGAGATACAGGCAGCCATTTGTAAGTTACAGAGGCCCTGAGGTTGCTCTGATTTTCACCAGAATATCAGAAGACACAATCTGACAAAAAGCCACTTTTGCTCGCTGCTCCACCGTTCCAGTGCCAAGCGTTGCTCAGACGGAACTGAAAACAGGGACATAAAAATTGTTATGACAAAATCCCAACATAATGGTGCCAGCTGCACAACTTCCCATTAGATTTGAGTACATGTGTTTGTGAAGAATGTGGGTGAGATTAGCTGCTTTCCTTTTGGCCCTTAGTCACATTGAGAACAGTATATGCATCAGACATTTAAGACCTGCGCCGGCAAGCACCTAAGCAGTGCACATGCTTAACTTTACTAATGTGAGTTGATATCAAGCATGCGCATCAGTTCTCGGAGGATCAGGTCCTTCATGGCTACTAAGAAATAGAAAACAGTCTCTCAACTCTGTGAATCCCTTGGATCCTAGAGCGTCTTTTTAGCTTTTCCACTTTTTATGTTATTTGGACATATTTAGGGTGAAGAATGTTTCCTGACAGTTACCATCCATCCTGGAGTTTAAGAAAAGTCTCACATTTGTAGCTTTAGTTAAAAAACAACAACAACAAGACTTTATTTGCATGAACTTTAAATAAACTGACAACAGCGTAATTTTTTTTCAGACTTAAACGTTTCATTTTTACAGTGACACGAAATGGAGACAAACTTGAAACTCCAGAAGAAGAAAGTACTGAGCTCACAAACACAACCCTTTTCTCTGTGCTATATAGGAAACAAGTCACATATCAGGATTTGTACAAAAATACAACTTTTTTTTAGAAATAAGGTTTGAAAAATTACCATCCTTGTCTAGTATGTTTGGAAACTGTTCATGGTGGCAGCGCTGTGAATCCGCGAGGGTAGCCAAGGCCTTAGAAAGCCGGTAACTAAGATGGCGGTATTGTTTCTTCTTCAATCATTTCCCAACTGGGTTAAATAGAACTTTGACCCAGCAAGTATCAAGGGTCTTGCGATTTCCTCAGTGAATAGCCTTCTACTACGTGACAAAGTAAAGATTTAGAGAAGAAGCTTTAAATTAGCAAAAACTGCATCAAAACAGAGATTTAAACTGTTCCACTTTTAAGAGGCTGATCATTCATAGGGCAGAACCAGTAGCTTCTAGTGATTAGTATGCAAGCAGATAAGATAGTAATTAAATGCTGCTCTTGGAGAAAGACTGTTCACATTTTTGATGGGTTCTGATTGTTTACCTCCCCGAGGGGGAGAGAGGATGCGCGTTAGATTTTCTTTTTGAGGCAAAGATTGTTTCTAAATGTAATCTGTTTCCTTCTGTGTAATATGAAAAAAACCCATATATGTAGTAATAAAAGATTAGCTATTTTTCTTGAAGTCTATTTAAATATAAAGAAGTCATGGTTGCTACAACACATATTGAAGATCTTAGCATTCCCACAGAAGCTGTCATGCATATTCATACCGGCTTCAAGGACCACAGCAGAGAATATGCAAATTGTCAGCAAAAGCACTAGCTGACATTTTGATAATTGCCATCTGAAAATCCCAAAAGGGGCATGCACACAAACCATTCCAAAATGTTTTTACATGCAAAGGTGGCAAATTTACATAACCATAAAATTAAGCCATGACCCATTGCCTGATGCTCTGCACATGGACTGCTGCTAACAGTCTGCAGTAATTGCCATCTTTTGCAGTTGCTGTTGCACAAAGCAGATCGTCAGTGCATTGAATATTGAGATATTTTTGGTTATTTTTCTCCTGATTTTTTTGCCAGCAACATCATGTATAGAATCATAGACTCAGAGAAGATTAGGGTTGGAAGAGACCTCAGGAGATCATCTAGTCCAATCCCCTGTTCAATAGTGCAAAGGCACCCAAGGACTTGGTCATATTCTGCATATTCATCACTTTTAGCAGCATCTTTGAAACCTCTTTTTCAGTTTTTGGCAGATAACGTAAAATCAAGCAACTCAACTCTCATTGGGATAAGTAAAACAAATTGCTTGTACAAGACTTAATCATTTTGAATCTAATCTAAAATAAAGCATGCTAGCAGCAGAAATAAAAACACAGGCCTGATTTTTCTCTCACTTATTTAGGACTGCCTCTTGTTTTGTTGACAGAATCTGTGTTCAGACTGATGGCCAATCAGTACTCTCAATGCCTTGGAAATATGCATACTTTTTTAGAGTGAAATTCATCCCCACACAAATGAACAACACAAGGACTATATTTTTTATCTAGCCTTATCACCATAGTATCTTATTGCTTCGTAACATGGATTTTGCTCACACAACACCTCTGGGAGGTAGACAATCCTTCTCCTCTCCCATGAGGAGATTTAATGACTTGCTGAGATCAGGCAAGAAGCCCATGGTTGAAGCAGGACCTCTTGAATCCCAAGCCAGTGCCCTATCCACTAAACCATCATTCCTACCCTATATGTCACTTATCTTGCACTTATGCCTTCAATATAGGTTTTATGCTTTCTCTCTGCATAGGGGTCATTCTTACCCTTACTATATATGGGCAGAATGGCAAAACTTCCATTGATTTCAATTGGACCAGGAGCTGGCTTCTTAGAAAACAGGTTTTAGAACAAGGAGTCTAATGATTTTTTGACAATGTGTGAGAAATGATTATAAACCCCTCCACACTGGGGACAGCTGATCTGTGTACCTCTATAGCTCTAATCAAGGAGCCGTTGAGAAGAAAGAATACTCATTGGTACCGATCTTCAAATCATTCTGGCAAAAAATCCAGATACAGAACAGGAATGAGTTGAAGGAGATGCCTCAGTACCCTCCTGACAGAGAACAGACTAAGCGAAAGGGACGCTGGCATCTGACTTCCAACACTCATTGGAGATGCAACATGACTTACAAAATCTACCCTGGGAAGATGTTATCAACAAAATTAACTCTCCATAATATCACTCAACAGCTTTCTGCTAACGTCTGGCTGCATCACTTTGCAGTCAGTGGGTCAGTTGCCTACTATGTCCAAAGTGAATCCCAGTATTTGGTAGGCAGTTTGGTTATAGCCGTGCTGGTCCCAGGATGAGAGAGACAAGGTGGGCAAAGTAATAGCTTGTCTTGGACCAACTTCTGTAGCGACTTGTGGAAGGGATACAAAGGGTGCACCAGCTAAAGGGAAGGGCACATGACCCCCCCACGTGAGTCCTCCCCACTCTGCCCTCAGCCCAGGGCCCCTGCGCTCGCACCGTCACCTCCCCATCCCACGTTACCTGGGGGAGAAGCTCTGTCCTCTCGCTGCGCTGGCTCCTGGCAGCCAAGCCCCAGAGCCACTCCCGGATGCTGCCCAGTGCAGCACACCAGCTGCCTTTGGAGAGCACCTGGCTGAAGCAGCAGCAGGCTGCCCCCCGCCCAGGCTCAGCTTCTGGGGACAGTGGCTGAGTGAGCTGGAGCCCCCACATCCCCCTGCCCTCCCCGGCATGTTCTGAGTCGGCTCCTGTGCCCAGAAGCTGAGCCTGTGCATGGAGCGGGCTGCTGCTGCTGCCACTCCCTGCTCTTCTTCATACCTGACCTGCAGAAGAGCTCTGTGAAGCTAGAAAGCTTGTCTTTCTCACCAACAGAAGTTGGTCCAATCATAGAATCATAGAACTGGAAGGGAGCTTGAGAGGTCATCTAGTCCAGTCCCCTGCACTCGTGGCAGGACTAAGTATTATCTAAACCATCCCTGACAGGTGTTTGTCCAACCTGCTCTTAAAAATCCCCAGTGATGGAGACTCCACAACCTCTCTAGGCAATTTATCCCAGTGCTTAACCACCCTACAGTTAGGAAGTTTTTCCTAATGTCCAACCTAAACCTCCCTTGCTGCAATTGAAGCCCATTGCTTCTTGTCCTATCCTCAGAGGTTAAGCCGAACAATTTTTCTCCCTCCTCCTTGTAACAACTGTTATCATGTCCCTTCTGAGTCTTCTCTTCTCCAGATTAAACAAATCCAATGTTTTCAATCTTCCCTCATAGGTCATGTTTTCTAGACCTTTAATCATTTTTGTTGCTCTTCTCTGGACTTTCTTCAATTTGTTCACATCTTTCCTGAAATGTGGCGCCCAGAACTGGACACAATACTCCAGTTGAGGCCTAATCAGCGCAGAGTAGAGCGGAAGAATTACTTCTCGTGTCTTACTTATAATACTCCTGCTAATACATCCCAGAATGATGTTCGCTTTTTGCAGCAACGTTACACTGTTGACTCATATTTAGTTTATGATCCATTGTGACCCCCAGATCCCTTTCCACAGTACCCCTTCCTAGGCAGTCATTTCCCATTTTGTATGTGTGCAACTGATTGTTCCTTCCTAAGTGGAGTACTTTGCATTTGTCCTTATTGAATTGAATACAAGATATTACGTCACCCACCTTGTCTCTCCTAATATTTTGTAATCTGGATAACAGCTATACAATATCGACTTCATACAATTCAAAGGGGCAAACCTGTCTTCTCCTCCAGGGAGGGATGCAGGAAATGGGGGAAGGTTTTGGAGGAGCCTGCACAGCAGTCTGCATCCCCTATATGTAGGGTGACCCCCGAATCCCCTCCCCCTCCTGCATGGGGGTGGGGCAGGTCCCTCTGGCTCCTAGGGTCAGGGACTGCTGGGGCGGTGTCTCTGCATGCTGCACCTGCCACAAGTGGCCAGGAACCACGGCCAATGGTAGCTGTGGGGTCGGGGCCTGCAGGTGTGACCCCACTGGTTGTCCCTGACACAAGACGCCAGAGGGACCTGCCAGGTGGGAGGGAGAGTGGGGTCCAGGAAGTGCTTACCTCATCACTGGTGGGGGGCAGCTGGCTAGCAGGATCCAACCAGCAGCAGGACCCGATGGTACTGAAATCAGGGGGAGGCAGAAAATACGGGACAATTTGCCCGTATTTAACAAAAAGTCGGGGCACCTGGAAGACGGCTTAAATACGGGACTGTCCCATTAAAAACAGGATGTCTGGTCACCCTATCTATATGCTATGTAGTCCACCTCCGTGGGTGCTCCCTGCAGCTTCCTGTGCAAGAGAGTTTGGGGGCTGGCCTGGGCAGATTAAGGTCATTAGATGCATTGGCCATTATTCCCTGCAGAACAAGGGACACAGGGGCAATCAGTGCTACTGCAACCTCAGTGTTGTAGTTGTGACTGCAGAGTGGCTCTGCTAGTCTTCTGCAGCCTGATGCAGAACTTACCTGCCCCAAACACAGCTTCTCGTACCTGACACAAAGTGAAGGAATTAGCGCCAGGAATGAATTGCCTCGCAGAGAGCTATTACACTCTCCTTAGAGACTGGCTGGAGTTATGAAGGGCAGCAGGGTCAGACCCAGACCTCAAGTCCCTACGCTGGCAAGGTGTTTGAATCCCGTGTTGTAATTCCAACCCATTGATAGTAACAATTACATTTCACATGTATTATTTACAAATATATCAAAGAGTAAATAAGCAGCATGCAATAGATGACTAACAGGAAATACCAGGGATCGCTTCCCTCCCCCCCATGTGTTAATTATAAACATAAGTCCCAATATTGAAACCTTCACTCAGGGCAAAATTCCCTTTGACATCAGTGGGAATTTTGACAGATGACAGGGTGAGCAGGTGCTGCAATATGGTCCATAATATACCCAGCATTGAAGTCATTGACAGTGTTTTTAGGTTTCAAGTATTTAATTAAATAGCAGCTGGTATGGAGATCACAAAGAATCTGTTTGCTGCATGAAAATCTTTTACTGTTGAGAAGCCAGGTCTACAAGAACCACAAATTGACCAGATACAACTCCTCACAGCAGCACTGTGTGGGAATCACTCACAGTAATGCAATAAACAGATAAGGAGCAATGTTTTCTTTATGCTCAAGATTTCCCTGGTCTGGAACTACATGTAACAGTGAAAACTTTATCTTCAGGGAGGATCAGGGAGTCTCAGTTGGCTCACTTAGTTTTGACAATCCTGAGTCTTTTGCCCAAATGCCACATCCAAGGAAGCAGTGGCCTCCCTGTGGTAATGTCTGTCAATGTATTGGCTGAATGCTAGATGACTGCTTGGCAAATATCCAGCAATGCATGTGGGGGGGGATCAATCTAAGATATGCAACTTCAGCTACGTGAATAGCGTAGCTGAAGTCGAAGTATCTTAGATCGATTTACCTCGGGTCCTCGTGGCGCGGGATCGACAGCTGCAGCTCCCCCGTCGACTCCGCTACCGCCTCTCGCTCTGGTGGAGTTCCGGAGTCGACAGGGAGCGCGTTCGGGGATCAATTTATCACGTCTAGACGAGACATGATAAATCGATCCTCGATAGATCGATTACTACCCGCCGATCCGGCGGGTAGTGAAGACGTACCCTCAGTCTGCAAAGCTGCCCTAGCTCTTGCTGAATGAATCCTGTTTCCTAAGTGGGACTGACTTCCAGTCATATGTGCCTCTGATGCAGTCATATACCCACTTAGTCAGATCTCTCTAGGAAACTTTAAAGAAAACACACACACAAAAAAAGGATTCTGACCTGAGTCCTATGATCACGATATTTTAGTGGCCTAACTACATCACGAGAATGCTACAAAGTTGGGAGGATGAGGGAGATGCAGGAGGAGGAAAGTAAAAACAGGGCAAATTAAATTCACTGGGAATCTGAAGGTCTACTGAGGTGATGATATTAGGAACCATTCTCAGATTACCCTTGCCTGGATAGAAAACTAGGAAGCAGTAGCTACACCTCTACCCTGATATAATTGCAATATAACTCAAATTTGGATATAACGCGGTAAAACAGCGCTTCGGGGGGGTTGGGGGGGGGGAGGCGCAGTTGCGCACTCTGGTGGATCAAAGCAAGTTCGATATAACGCGGTTTTACCTATAACGCGGTAAGATTTTTTGGCTCCCGAGGACAGCGTTATATCGAGGTAGAGGTGTATAGGATAAATCAGCTAATTCTCCCACTGGGTGAGCAAAAAGTTATGGCTACCTCTAACACTACCCAAAAAAGGGGCTGCCTTCAGGGATACACAGAGATAACATAAGGCTGAGTTTTCAAGATACAGCCAGTTTCTTGCCCCAGATAATACTGTCATCTTAACCGTGCTAGGAGTTTAACACCTAAGAAATGGGATCCTATATGAAAGCTTCCATCTCCTCTCTAACTGCACCAGAGGGATGAATCTGTCTTTTCCATGATTAGGTGCAGCTATTTCTCCACCTCCAATTGGAAAAACTTTAGGATCAGTGAGTGGCTTGCCAGGGGCCAAAACAATTTTACCATAGGGGCTAAAAAGCCACAATGTGACTGTTTCAAGGACTAAACTGTTAATGTGAGAGGGGAGTTTGGATGAACTGGGGCATGGGAGTAGTTGAGGAGTACGTTGGGGTTTTGTAAAATGGTTTTATTTCAATTTAGTATTAACATCTATAATGAACTAAATTCTAAATGCTGGGAGTTTTTAAAAATTCCTCAACTTCTAAGTCCAGATTATTTTGTTTGGATTTTATAAAACTGCTACAGACAAAATTCCAACACACTGAAAATTAATTTCCCTACACTACAAACCCATAAGCAGGTGCACTGATTTCATTGTATGAACAGTCCAATTCAGTTCTTTGGGTCTGATCATACTGAATGTTAAGCACGTGCATAAGCATTTGCAGCACCACAGAGTGAAATTTTATTTTTCTAAAAACTTTTATGGCATAAAATCACTTCAATTAAAAAAAATTGCTCCAGTGTTAACAATAAAAGGGGATTTAGACTTTTGATACATTAACAATGTTGTTGCAACCATTTTTACACACTTAGGCCCAAATCCTCAAAAATAGGAGCCTAAAATTAAGCTCCTAAATAGATATTTAGGGTGGTGTCATAACTATAAAGGGAAGGGTAACAACCCTCCTGTGTACAATACTATAAAATCCCTCCTGGCCAGAGGCACCAAAATCCTTTTACCTGGCTGGCACCTGACCCAAAGGACCAATAAGGGGACAAGATACTTTCAAATCATGGGGAGGGGGAAGGCTTTTGTTTGTGCTCCTTGTTTTTGGGTGTGTTCACTCTTGGGACATCAATCCATGTTCTCCAAATCTTTCTGAACAAGTCTCTCATATTTCAAACTTGTAAGTAACAGCCAGGCAAAGGTGTATTAGTTTATCTTTGTTTTCTCAACTTGTGAATTTTCCCTTTGCTAGAGGGAGGTTTATCCCTGTTTTGTTGTAACTTTGAACCTAAGGCTAGAGGGGGTTCCTCTGGGCTCTTTACAGGGTAATCAGATTCAGAGTTATTTTCCATCCTGATTTTACAGAGATGATTTTTACCTTTTCTTTTTAATAAAATCCTTCTTTTAAGAACCTGATTGATTTTTCCATTGTCCAAAGACCCAGGGGTTTGGGTCTTTGATCACTTTGTAACCAATTGGTTAGGATATTATTCTCAAGCCTCCCCAGGAAAGGGGGTGTAAGGGCTTGGGGGGATATTTTGGGGGAAGAGGAACTCCAAGTGGTCCTTTCCCTGTTTCTTGTTAAATCACTTAGTGGTGGCAGCGTACTAGGTTTTGACCTAAACTGGTAGAAATAAGCTTAGGGGGGCTTTCATGCCGGTCCCCACATCTGTACCCTAGAGTTCAGAGTGGGGAAGGAACCCTGACAGGTGGGATTTTCAAAAGCATTAAAGTGATTAAAGTGCACAAGCTGCCATCAAGCTGCAAAGCCTGTTGGAGGAGTGTAGCCCAGTCAAAGCATTTCATCTTGCCATGTAGACGAGCGCACAAACTAGTTGCTTATCATTGTGTTTGTGTTGGCTCCATGGTGAGGATGTTAATGAGGCCCTAGATTTATCTTTTTCAGCACAGTTGAGCATTTTATGTGTGAAACTTCTTGGTACAAAAATTTCTATGTAAAATCTGAAAGTCTACTAGCAATTAGGAAACTTTTAAAGAAACAAGTACAACGCATCCATTTTAGCAATTTAAGACTAAAAAATGGGCAGAAAGGAAAGAACTAGAAATATGTAAATTAAAAGTCTGATTTTAATTAAAATTGATTTAAATAAAATAATCAATTTTTATTTTTAAAATTATTTTTGTACACCCTGAATTAAATTATTGGAAAAGGATGGAAGACATCTACAAGCCATAGTCCTAGCCCTTTGAACCTACTGCAGACTTGGTCCAGGAGAGAAGTAGATTCTCATGGCAAGTAGACCCATTTCTACGATCTCCAATATTGACAGATCTGTTGGAATATCCATTGGCTGTGGTGAGATATTCTGGGGTGAGGCCTCTGATTGGTTCATGCCACGGGGAGCTCACAGACGCATAGACTTTAAGGCCAGAAGGGACCATCATGATCATCTAGTCTGATCTCCTGCACATTGCAGGCTGCAGAACTTCACCTGCCCACTCCTGTAGTAGGCCCATAACCTCTGGCTAAATTACTGAAGTTCTCAAATCTTGATTTAAAGACTTCAAGTTACAGAGAATCCACCATTTACTCTAGTTTAAACAAACAGGTGATCTGTGCCCCACACTGCAGAGGAAGGTGAAACCCCCAAGAGTCTCTGCCAATCTGACCTGGGGGAAAATTCCTTCCAGACCCCACTATGGTGATCAGTTAGACCCTGAGCATGTGGGCAAGTCCCACCAGTCAGACACTAGGGAAAGAATTCTCTGTAGTAACTCAGCGCCTTCCCACTCCTCCTTCTCTCAGTTGTTGGAGATATTTGCTGCTAGCAGTCACAGATTGGCGACATGCCACTGTAGGCAGTCTCATCATACCATCCCCTCCATAAACTTACCATGCTCAGTCTTGAAGTCAGTTAGGTTTTTTTGCCCCCCACTGCTCCCCTTGGAAGGCTGTTCCAGAACTTCAGTCCTCTGATAGTTAGAAACCTTCATCTAATTTCAAGCCTAAACTTATTGATGGCAGTTTATAGCCATTTGTTCTTGTGCCAACATTGGCCCATAACTTAAACAACTCCTCTCCCTCCCTAGTGTTTATCCCTCTGATGTATTTATAGAGAGCAATCATCTCACCTCATCCTTCATTTTGTTAGGCTAAACAAGCCAAGTTCTTTAACTTTCCTCTCATAAGGTAGGTTCCTCATTCCTTTGACCATCTTAATAGCCCTTCTTTCCTTGAATTCATCTTTCTTAAACATAGATCAGAATTGTACACAGTATTCCTGATGAGGTCTCACCAGTACCTTGCATAACTAATATCTCTTCCCTATCTCTCCTGAAAATACCTTGCTGAATGCATCCTAGGATTGCATTAGCCTTTTTCATGACTGCATCACATTGGCAGATCATAGTCATCCTGTGATAGACCAATAACCCAGGTCTTTCTCCACCTTTGTTGCTTGCAACTGATACTTCCCAGATTGGATTCTCCCCAGAACATCAGATTCACTCTTTTCTTCACCAGATTCTTGCTCTGGGTCCTTGCCTGTTTGCTGATGCAATTTATGATAACTTCATTGCCTGTCCTAATTAAAACAGGGTACCTCTGACTTAAATCCTTGAAGGTCAGCAGTCTTCCAGTCTCTGAGTCCCAGCACATTGGTATGAGATGTCCTGTCAAGATCTTCATCAGTCAGGTACTGGAAGTCCTTCCTCTGTGGCAAACTGGCGAGACTTTGTTTGTCCAGAATGTTCAGTGTGTTTGACATGCACATAATATGGTCACAGCTGTCTGCACACTCAGGGGAAGGGTAGAATGGGAGAGAAAGGAAGTTTTCTAGAAGGTCTGGCTGGAGGGTCCCTCTGGTAGTGAGAGGAAGAAGAGCAGGTTTTCCTTATGGCTTCTCACCCTCATGGAACTTTCACTAGGTAAGGGGAACCCTGAGGACCTCTTTCATTCACTCCTGACTGCAATGCTAAAAGGCTTTAAGGCTGTGAGGTTTTCTCCCAAGCCCCTGCAGCAGGAGGACAAAGGTACTAAGAGGAACTAGACTTGCCACTGGAAAACTGGCTTTGGCATGGAATTCCATGGATGCTGCAGAGCTGCTTCTCCTGCAGTTTCCTCTAATATTGTGGAGTTTGGTGGGAGGAGATCTGGTTTCAGCCCAACAGAACCATCAGTTTGGGTAGGAAAGATCTGTATCACACAATGGCTGGTCTCAGTGCAGCTGCTGTGACCCAGGCCCCAGCACACACCCCATTGGTAGAGATTCTCATCCCTGCCCCAGGTAGGGGAAGACTTGCATGAGTCCCAGATCTGACTCACAGGGAAGAAACCCAGTGGCAAGAGGGACAGAACATCTTAACCTTTGCCTGGAAAAGCTCTGCTCTATAATTCAAGTGAAACCTTCCTACTCTCAAGTCCCTTGAGGGGCTGCTATGCCCTGTTACTGCAGAAGGATGGATCCTTCTGAATTGCAGGGAGGACTGGAGTTACAAGGGGATATTCTGCTGCCAACAACCTCTTCTCTGAAAGGAAGTGCCTACATGTGTTGGAAGAGCAATGGAGCTGCTAATGCATTCTGTACTCATGGAAGCCTCAAGTAGAAAGACAAGAAGAAAACAGTAAAAGCAGGAAAAAGAGCAATGAATTACCCCGAGGTGATGTACTAAGCAATCCCAGCATTTTTTATTTTATTTTACTTTACTTTATTTAAAAATCCATTTACTTTGTTAACCAGCTGTGAGCATATTGGACTCACAGTCCGAGGTATGGAATGCCCAGTACGAGCAAAGTGATCTGTAACTCTCTCTTGGATAGACTGAAATGACTCTTCAGACCTGCATATCTGTTCCTGTTGTCCAGCCACACACCGCACGTCTGGATTTTGAGAATATTTTCAGCTTCCTTGAGCAGTGAATTGGTGCCTTCTCTGAGACAGAGAGCTCTTGTCTTGAAGTCATTCTCACCAGGTAGTTATGGTGGTAGCTATGATGAATGGCTAAAATTTCAGACATCTTAAACTTTGAGAATTACGGCAATTTTCAATGTTGAAGCCTGCCAAGGGGAATCACGTTCAGAGAACTCATGTCTTGGGGAACACTGGGTCCCCTTCATTTGACCTAGATTTCTCTTATCCTTTATTCCTACTCCTTAATCAAGAACATATAAATAAACTCACAATAAGATACAGCTGCAAAATCTCATCTGATAGCACTTTATAATAAATGGACATGAATTAATACTAGATTACAATGAAATTTCTATGAAATTACATATTACATTCACGCCATATCAGTACTGAAAACAGGCCCTTATGCCCATTGCCAGCCCAATAAATTCCCAAGGAATTATCATGGATTCAACCCTTATTGTAGATAATCAAACCTCTCAACTGTTCAAGAGGCAAAAGAAGGAACAAACGAGAAACTGTAGTTCGGGGGCCAGGAAAAATCATTGTTACAGAAAAATAATAATTAAAAATGGGATCAAGCTCTGTCATAAAACATTAAACTCACTGAAACTGTCTCAAAACTCAGTGTGTGTTAAGTAGTTCCATCAAGAATAAGTTGTGTACACAATCCTTAGTGCTGGACTGATGTTGGGTCTGTGCATATTTAAGTAAGAATATGAACCGGAAAAGAAAAGCTTCCATCTAGCTGTCAGCTGGTTGGAAATTTTCTGCCAAACCATTTTTTTCATTTGAAAAGGCAGAATTTTCAAAACCAAAATTTTTCATCGAAATGCATCATTCTCAACGGGATGGTTTCTCCGGTCCAGCATGGGATTTCTGGGAAGAGAGAGAGAGAAAGCCAGGCAACAGAGACAGTCTCTCTCTGGTCCAATTAACATTTAATTGTTTCTACAAAGTGGCACAGCTCCAACAGGTGAGAGAGACTGCAGCCATGTCTACACTACAGGTGCTACGGCAGTACGGCTATAACACCGACAGTGACACTTCCTACACCACGGGTCGGCAACCTCTAGCCAGGGTAAGCACCCTGGCGGGCCGGGCCAGTTTGTTTACCTGCTACGTCGGCAGGTTCGGCCAACTGCGGCCTCCACTGGCTGCGGTTCGCTATCCCAGGCCAATGGGGGTGGCGGGAAGCTGCGGCCAGCACAAATCTCGGCCTGCGCCGCTTCCCGCAGCCCCCATTGGCCTGGGACGGTGAACCACGGCCAGTGGGGACTGCGATTGGCCGAACCTGCTGACACGGCAGGTAAACAAACTGGCCCGGCCCGCCAGGGTGCTTACGCTGGCAAGCCGCGTGCCAGAGGTTGCCGACCCCTGTTCTACACTGATGTAAGGTGCATTCCATCGCTGTAAGCAACCCACCTCTCTGAGTGGCAGTAGCTAGGACAATGAAAGAACTCTTTCATCGACCTAGCCGCACCTATCCCAGGAGTTAGATCAGCATACCTCTGGGGTGTGAACTTTTCAAACCCATGAACACCATAGCTATGTTGTCCTAACTTTGAAGTTAGTAGATAAGACCTGGCTCTTTTGCCTGTTGGAAAGGGCATTTCCCTAGGATGTGGAGACACAGGTCCAATCCCTGCTTTGAATTAGAGCAGGGCCTGGAATCTGCATCTTCTACCCCACCGCTGAGTATCCTAACCATCAGGCTACTGGCTCTTGAGCGGTTCCTCTCAGGTGTGCAAATCTCAGTTTGCTTGTGTTCTTATATGTCAATTGATTGTGGAATGGAATTCTTCTTTTCTGGCTGCCCTAATTCCACTGGATTTTCAGAGGGGAAATGTGATCTAATTATGGCATGGAAAGGAAGCAAAACATATTGCTCTATACCACTGAATATAAATAAAGTTGTTTCTTTCTCAAATTTCTATTAAACCGTTCACTAACAGCTCATTGTAGGGAGGAATACATTCATTTCAGGAAGCCCTTCCTCAGTCTCAGTTACTGACTGCTCCTCAAAGGTGGAATTTGGAGGGCCCCAGTTGTTTTGCTAAAGGTCATTATCAGCCTGCACAACAATGCCAGCCAAGGGGTGAGGGATAGCTCTGTGGTTTGAGCATTGGCCTGCTAAACCCAGGGTTGTGAGCTCAATCCTTGAGGGGGCTACTTAGAGATCTAGGGCAAAAATCTATCTGGGGCTTGGTCCTGCTTTGAGCAGGGGGTTGGACTAGATGTCCTCCTGAGGTCCCTTCCAACCCTGATATTCTATGATTCCAAGGCTTGTCACTGAAATTGTTCTCCTACAAATGGACTGAAAGTTCATTCAATGAAATTTTATGGACAACACAACCATATTCAGTTCTACCATTCAGTGTGTGGAGAGAGGAGGAGATTGAATGCAAGTGATGTTTTGGGGTGAAATCTCTTTCTATCAAGGGGAGTTTATTTCCTTCCTACCGTGTGAATACAAGAGGGCCTTTGTTGCCATTTCTGTGATTATATCCATAATCTGATTCTTATTTGTTTACTACATATGTATATATGTTAGTCAGGTCAGCAAATGTTTCTGATCTCAGGAAAGTCTCGTCTGTGATTAGTTTTGCCAGTGCTTCATGAAATGTCTTCTTCCTCATTCAGTGAAGAAAACTTTTATGGCTCTGATCCCATCCTACTGCTACTAAACATGCCTAAGGCTATGTCGACACTGCAGCAGGGAGTGTACTTCCCAGTGTGGCTAGACAGATACTTGTTAGCTCCGCTCAAATAGCAGTGTAACTGGGGCAGCACAGGTGGCAGCTTGTGCTCGCCACCTGAGTGTGTGCCAAGCGGGTTTGGGTGGGTGCGTACTCAGGTGCCTAGACTGAGTCACTACCCCTGCTACCACAGCTACACTGCTATTTTTGGCACACTAACTTGAGCAGAGCTAACACTCCTTCAGAGTAGACGTCGCCTAAATGAGCATCTTATTTCAAGACGGCTTTTCATCAATCTCTCGGCAGAATGCTTTACATGAGAGGGGTAGTTGGTGGGGATTCCAGATGAGAGGTGGAAGTAATGCAAGGGGCATTTTTATATTTCACCATCTGGATAGCATCTTCAGCTAGCTCAAAAACACTTTTCCCAGTTCAGAAATCCACGAAGTCTTAAAACCAGGAGATCAAATAGAGATGGCTTGCATTGTAGCAGAGCAGAATCTGAGACTGCTTTCAGCATTCTGAAATCTGACTACGTTTCAGATGAACAAGGCAAATTTAGCATTTTGTGTTTATATTTCATTAAAACATAAGAATGCCCAATTATTTCTTGATCGGTTTCTGAATATTTGTGATCTTCTAAACATTGAATGGTACCTAGATGGCATCACTTGAGGACATTCTTGGTCATGTGACATTGCACCTATAGAAATTTCACTAACTGTATCACAAGCAGACCATTAAATTAAAAGTTTTCTAAGTTTGACAAAGGCTGCTCAGCTCACAGTCTGGTGCCCCATCACCAGACCGATTTACATCAATATGTGTGTGTCCCCTCTGTACTTCCTGGGGTTTGTCACTCTGTATAGGAAGAGATGGTAGTCTGAAGAGTTGACATTCATTTAATCAGCACTAATCAGGAATCTAAATGGATCCAGCACTAAAGTCTTTCAATGTTCAGTTTTAAATTCTGACAATTGGCAAACTCTGATTTCCCTACATTTAGATATTTATAATCATTACAATCTTTTACTTAAAAAAAGCATCAATCCTTTTGTATCTATAAATCTTTCATAAAAGCAGTGAAAATGAAAACAGACCTGCCTCTCACCTGCATGTCAAAAAAAGGCATTGCATGATAACATCCATCAAAGACTCAGTCATACAGAAAACAGCTTGCCCTAAAAACACTTTTGTTCTTATCAAAAACAACAACAACAACACAAAAAAAAAAAAAACTGGCCACAATATGTGCCTTGTAAACATGTGTCCTTCACTTAAATAATTACCCTGCACATTCTACTGGTCTCTTAAATGTGCACTCCGGTCCACAGCTGCAGTGTATTGCAGGCAAGCAGGACACTTTGTAAGGGTATCATTACTTGATTTTGTCATACATAATTTTTAAAGCGATGTGGGGGGCTTGTATGTCAAAGATCAGGGTTCCTCTACAATTCCTCAGGCTGCTGATTTAGGTAGGCAAACATCTTTCCAGGAGGCATCTGCTCTACCGTAAATCAGGGAACCTTCAATTCTTTGCTACTCCAGTGAGTCACTGTGCTCCAAGCCAAGGTCATTGACATTCGTTGTCTGGAGCTCATCGTTATCTTCCTCCAGTTCTTCTTCTTCTTCTTCCTCCATTTCATCCTCCTCCTCATCTTCTGTTCCATCAAGTGAATCATCATGAGCTGCCATCATGGCCTGCTGCATAGCAATGGTAGCATTATCGGAAGACAGGGACTGCAGATTGTCCATAATTAAGGAGCCTAAAATAAAAACGACACCTGATATAAAGAATTACATTTGCAAGTTTACTTTGCTGAGGCAACAATGCCATCTGACATCACGTTGCTTTACCCCGCCTGCTGACTTGCTGTGGAGAGCTCCACATTGGTTGGCATTTGCCGTACCTCCCATTCAAGATGAGATGCGACAATCAAACCTTCTCTTTAACCTAATGCATTTTCAGTCAGAATCACAGAATTACACATCAGTTTTTCAGGTAAAACAACACAGCATCTGAATTTTCAGTAATAAGTTTGAATCTGACATATTAAGCGTGGACAATAAAACTATCAATGCATGGAAGTTTTATCTGAGAATCTAAGGGCTGGTCCACACTAACCCCCCAGTTCGAACTAAGATACGCAACTTCAGCTACGTGAATAACGTAGCTGAAGTCGAAGTATCTTAGTTCGAACTACAAGGTACTTACCGCGGGTCCACACGCGGCAGGCAGGCTTCCCCGTCGACTCCACGTACGCCTCTCGCGGAGCAGGAGTACCGGTGTCGACGGCGAGCACTTCCGGGATCGATTTATCGCGTCTAGACATGACGCGATAAATCGATCCCAGAAGATCAATTGCTTACCACCGAACCCGGAGGTACCCTAACAGAGCTTTAAAAAGGTGAGTATTATTATTACTATTATCCATACTGTACAGATGGGAAAACTGAGGCACAGAGGTCACAGTGTTCAAACTTGTATGCATACATGTTGAAGCTGAAGTTTCACAATTCTGGAGGTTTTATGCTTACTGGGTTAATTTGCATATTTTATTACTATGCATCACCTTATTTACATACATGATATAAAATGTCCTAATGACCAGAACATGAGCCTGGTAAAACTGAAGCCTGGAAGGAACTTTGGGAACATAGGAACGTCTGGTGGACAGGTGACTCTAACTGTTTCTTGAGGCTCTGGCCCTTGCTGCTCCTTGTCCAAGGACTGGACAGGAGGGCTGTGATTGGGTTTCTAGCCCTTGATGGTGGCTGCTACTTCCCTGGTCTGGGAGGGGGATCAGGCTGCTTCCTGCCATCAGCTGGGAGGTGCTCTGGCTAGGCTGCCAAATGTCTAACTCGCTGCTCATTGCCTGATTGGGACATGCTGCTCTTGCTGCCAATCCCTGGTTCCAGCTCAAAGATGCCTCTGGCCAGGGAGAAATGACTCTAGTGTCACTCTAGCCATACCTCCAAGTCTTACCATGGAGATGCCCCCTAGAGCCACTCTTTCCATGGAGATGAAGCCGAGAGCATCTCTGCAGTTCTCAAGGAGATTTAAGGTCCTCCAAAGGAGCACCTCAGAAGGCAGCTGTAAACAGGAGCCTTCTGGCTAAATCAAGAGTCTTAACAGGTTTGTGTGCACCTGGCATCTGACAGTGCTGCCAAATCTCACAAATTTAGCATGAGTCTTTCAAGATTTGATGTCATGCGTGAAGCCCCTTCTGCTGGAGTCATATCAATATGTGAGAATCAAAGTTTTCATTCAAATAAAAAGATTCTAGCCTTCACGGTTGTGGAGAAAAACCCGACAATGTGACCCAAGAGCACTCAAAAGGCTCAGGAACCAGGAGGCAACTAAAAAGACCCTTTTTGTTTGTTTGTTTGTTGGTTTCAAATGTCCTGATTTTTAGCCAATCTCATGATTCTGGGGGGCCTGATTTGTGATTTTTGAATGCTTAGGTTGATGACAGCATTGGGCACCTCCAGCCCAAGAGACAATTGGGTGGGAGGGATAGCTCAGTGGTTTGAGCATTGGCCTGCTAAACCCAGGATTGTGAGTTCAATCCTTGAGGGGGCCACTTAGGGATCTGGGGCAAAATCAGTACTTGGTCCTGCTAGTGAAGGCAGGGGGCTGGACTCAATGACCTTTCAAGGTCCTTTCCAGTTCTAGGAGATGGGATATCTCCATTAACTTCTTAAAAAAAAGACAAGTCAAGGTTTTATGGGGTGCTGGTACCATAGCTCCCACTGACTATGATGCTGTGGAGTGCTAGCTGAACACAAGCACTCAGGGACATGTGTATGGTTGCTTGAGTATGTGAGGCATTTCAGAGTCTATTCCCAGAAAAGCTATGCACTCCCGTCACCAACCTGCTTCTTCTTTACACTTTGCTAATGTTGCTCTTTTAAGCAACACTGTACAGTTGTTATTATTATATGTATTTCTAACTGCCCACCACGTCAATATCTGGAACACACTTTACCTTGGGTTACCACCAACCGAAATGAGCCAGAGCCTCAGCTGGTGTAAATCAGTAGAGCTCCACCGAAGTCAACAGACCTGCACCAATTGACACCAGCTAAGGATCTGGCCCAATATCATCCCCAAAACCACCGGGAAAACACTGACCAAACATCTCTAAGACTAGGGATGCACAAATCGCAATCTGTGTTACTAGAGCAGAACAGGGCACTAAGTACATTTACACCCGGTACGATATTGGGAGGAGTTGCAAACACCTGTGAGGATAAAAGAATCAAAAAGTGATAAAAAAAAAGATGGAGACATGAGCTTAAACTAATTAAAACAGACTCATCTTGGAAAAATGCATCCAATACAGCAGGGGAAACGAACCAGAAACACAGAGAACAAGACAGGCTACTGCCAGTGAGTTGCAATAGTAAAATAGTTGTGCCGAAAATGGAGGCCTGAATAGAAATAGAAGAAAGAAATAATGGAGATATCCTATCTCCTAGAACTGGAAGGGACCTTGAAAGGTCATTGAGTCCAGCCCCCTACCTTCACTAGCAGGACCAAGTACTGATTTTGCCCCAGATCCCTAAGTGGCCCCCTCAAGGATTGAACTCACAACCCTGGGTTTAGCAGGCCTGTGTTCAAACCACTGAGCTATCCCTCCCCCTGATCTTGCCATTTGCTCCACTTGAATGCAGACAATTCTGGAACTGGTTCCCTGAAGCCCAGCCCAGGGTCAAAACTCTGATCTGCTTCCAAGTTCCTAAGAGAGAAGGGGAAACCCACTGTACAGATGGATGGACATTAAGGGTCTAGAGAATGACTTGCAGGAATAGCACGAATAAGCTGCAATTTATAAGAGACAGGCTAACAGACTGGAAATATCTACAAGATATTAACACTAAGGAGGCAGAGAACTTACTTAGTGATATACAAGAGATTTAACTAGGATAAACTGGATGAAATTAAGACAGGGAAAATTTAGGTTCAACATCAGGCAATCCTTGTCAGTGAGATGGATTCGGTATGGAACAGTCTCTGAACACAAATGGACCAGGCCCCATTGCTTGGGACATTTAAAATCAGGCTGGATGGAATACAGGGAAATACCCTGTAAGGAACAACTCTGTCTTGCATCCCATCCTTGAGATGTGCACTGGATGACCTAACATGTCCTTTCCACTTCTAGCTTGTATGACTGTATGACTGCAATGCAGCCTGCAGTCAGTGGGGAGCCTAAACAGAAAATGATGAACCTACAGGCTGCTCTAAAAGTGGGGACCTACAGCCAGAGGGGCTGGATTTCAGACTTAAGATGCTCCTGTGAGCATCACCGTTCGTTCTGCTAGCCAAAATGTACCTTCTGAGCACAGTTGTCATGGTGGGACATCAGGGGAGTAGTCTCTGAGATAACTGGGGCCTAGACCAGGGCAGGTTTGCAAAAAAGGGTCCAGAAGGCAAAGGAAGTATGGCAGCATCCCTGGGTTTTGGGAAAAGGGAGGCTAACCTTTCCAGTACTTCCACCTCTAAGCCTTCAAAACTCATTTGTAAGGCCCCTCAAAAATCCATGAGAGTGGTTTAAAAATCAGGAGTTTTTCAAGCTTTCATGTTTTCAAGCTTTTCTCCACAACCACGATTAACTTAAAAATAAAAGGTGGGGGGAGAATGCTGAGATTCTCATCTAAGCACATGCCTCCATGAGCTGCGGCTTTAAGAAAAACACCTAATACTGTGAGACTCACAATAAAATCATGAGAGCTCCAAGAGCTGTTACGCCTCTCTGCTTTTCCTTCATCTTCTCTCTGTTTCTCACTTTCATTTCACATTATTGCACTTGTGCGTATTTTTCTCCCTATTTTGTAAATGTCTCTGCATCTAATCCTCCCCTTTTCCCAAATGCTCCTTCTCATCTGGAGAGTTATGACTTTTAATACATTGGCAGCTGACCTCAGTGTTTGCTGCTCTTCACTTAAGCTAAGTAATGAGTAATGTAACAACCCCACCCCCAAAAAATCTCATTAACACACACACAGAAAAGTCTTGCAAATCAGGTTGCAAAATCTCTGGCTGTTTGAATTATTCATTGTTTAATCTGTTTTCAGAACTTTAAAACGTATAATATTGGGAAAGTGCAGGATAAGAAACTATTCAAGAAAAGCAGTTAGCACAACTGGGACATTCTATATGTTGGGGGAGCATCCTGGAACCCCCATATTCCTCATTTATATATAATTGTGATATTGCAGATAAAGCAGGCCATGTGAGGTATCAGGGGAAAGGTTATGATCTGCTGAAAGTCACTGTTCTATCTAAATATATATAACATTAATGCATATGAAGTTATGAGAATGGTGTTGTATTGTTATCACTAAAATATGCTGTGGGTTTTGGAGGCGCCCAGATACTAGCTCTCCAGAGACAATGACAAGGGAGGTAACCAACACCCAGGTGGGTGCTGAACAGACATCACCAGCCATTGTCCAGTAGAGGAGCTACAATTCAATGATCACACCTGCATGAGGCCACACCAGGGGAATTGCTCAACCTTGCTTGTCTGGGGACTCAGCAATGCCCACCAGACATGCCTGGACTTGTGTTCTCCAAGCACATGGGACAGAACACAGGGGCTCCATGCTTGGCCTTTCTCCTTCCCCTACCTATGCTGCAAGCAACAAGGACACTCAGAAGACTGAAGACTCCAACAGAGGAGACTGGCCCAGGTCTCAAGGGTGAAACCCGTGTACTATGAACTGCAATATCCAGTGCTTAATCTAGATGTTGCACAGACTAATAGGGTTCAGAGTTTAGACTGCATGCTTATATTTTGTTTTATTTTGGTAACTAACTGACTTTTTGCCTATCACTTATAAATCACTCAAAATCTATCTTTTGTAGTTAATAAATTTGTTTAAATGTTGATCTTTACCAGTGAGTTTTCTTGGAGCGTTTGGTAAACCTGCTCAGATTTACAAAGGCTGGCATATATCCACTTTCCATTGATGAAGTGGTGAACCAATTAATAATTTGCACTGCTCGTCTTGAGCAATGTAAGATGGTATATTCCTGAGGTGCAAGGCTAGGAGCTGGGGGAATTTGGCTGGTGCCTTTCTCTGTGTGATTTATGAGTGGCTCTGGGAGCAGTCATGCAATAGAGCTGGGTGTGGGGCTCCACATGTGATTGTACTGAGTGATATCAGCACCTGGAGGTGTTTGCTGCTTGTCACTAGCAAAGCATTGTGAGAGACAGCCCAGGCTGGAGAACAGTCCCATGGTCCCAGGCTGCACCTCGGGGATCCTGTCACAACAACATCTGCTTGAATTATTTATAGCAGCAGCTTCCGAGAGCAGGGGTAATGCAATCTGTATATATGTCATATAAGTGAAGTTTAGAGGCAGCGCTGCCTACAGCAGCCCAGAAACAGATTTTAGTCTAATAGTGACAAGAAATTTTAAAAGGTACATTTTCTTGTTTTTATTCAGTTGAAAAGTCAACGATTTTATGCAGCTTATGTCCCTATATGAATTCTCAGTGTCTCTCTGACTCTAATCTAGGACTGTCAACTTCATGACTTGGCCAATGCTGAAGATATTGCAAGATTATTTTTTAAGTATTCCTGGCTGATGTAACAGTCATTAGGAAAGCACTCTGCAGCAGTACATGAAGACTCAAAGGGAATGTCATGAACCTAGTGAGAGCCAGATTTATGTTCCATTCATTCATGAGTTTAAGAATTGGCGGATACAAACTTCTTGTTTTAAACAAGAAATGGTCTAGTTCAACCACATTCGCAGTTGGGAACCCTCTTCTCCAGTGAGGCACCGAAGCCAAGTTGGCCCTTTCTTATGAAAAAGCCGAATGTGGATTTTAAAATGGTCAGTCATGCCACAACCCATCTTAAATTGCTCCAACGGTTCATTACTCTCACTGTTAAAAAATTTACACCTTATTTACAGGCTAAATTTGTTTAGTTTCAAATTCCAGTCATTGGATCATGTTGTGCCTTTTTCTGCTAGACTGAAGCACCCATTATTAAATATGTGTCCCTCATGTAGGTCCTTACAGACTGTGATCATGTCATCCTTTAACCTTCTCTTTGTTAAGGTAAATAGATTAAGTGACTTGATCCTTTAATCATTCTTGCAGTTCTTCTCTGAAACCTCTCCAATTTATCAACAGCCTCCTTGAACTGTGGACAGCAAAACTGGACACAATATTCCAGCAGCAGTCACACCAGTGCCAGATACAGAGGTAAAATAAACTCTCTACTGCTCGAGATTCCCGTTTATGCATCCCAGGATCGCATTAGCCCTTTTGGCCACAGTATCACATGAGGAGCTCATGTTCACCTCCAAATCTTGTTCAGAGTCATTGCTTCCCAGGATAGAGCTCCCCTGTCTGTAAGTATGGCCTATATTCTTCGTTATGAGATGTATATCTATTTATATTTAGCTGTATTAAAATGCATATTTGCTTGTGCAAGCGATCCAGATGACTGTATCAATGAACTGTCCTCTTCTTTATTTAACTCCCCCACCAAATTTTTGGTCATCTGCAAACTTTATCAGTGATGATTTTATTGTTTCTTCCAGGCCATTGACAATCCCCCGTGGAACTCCATTGGAAATACTCCTGCTTGATCATGATTGCCTGTTTACTAATTACATTTCAGACCTATCAGCTAGCCAGCTTTGAATCCATTTACTATGTGCCATTTTAATTTTAATATTGATTTTTTATAAGTCTTGGAACATTAGGGACCTGCAATTACCTGAGTCATCCCATTTACCCTTTTAAAAAAATAGTTCTAATAAGGGAGACTTAAATCCCATTCACTTAGCCACAATGCCCACTAAGTGAATGGGATTTGAGTCTCCCTTATTAGAACCTTCCATATCATTGTCCTTGGCACTGATATCTAAAAATGGGGTTATTCGTCACACAGTTTCAGTCTGCCTCTGGTGGCTGGTTCACAGAGACCAGCAACCTTCTCCTGATCAGGGCTGGCTCTAGTGTTTTTGCTGCCCTAAGCAGAAAGACAAAAAAAAAAAAGCCGCGATCATGATCGGCGGCAGCTGTACCACCGCTTCATTCTACAGTGGTAATTCGGTGACAGGTTCTTTGCTCCAAGAGGGAGTGACGGCCCCGCTGTCGAATTGCCGCCGAACAGCCAGACGTGCCATCCCCCTCTTCATTGGCCACCCCAGACACCTGCTTGCTACGCTGGTGCCTGGAGCTGGCCCTGCTCCTGATACCAGCTAACGTAGCTCAAGTTGTGAAAGCCTGTGCTGGAGATGCGGGTTCAGATGTTGCTGATGCATAATGAGGGTACTTACAGATGCACACAACAGAATTATTTTCCTCTTTTTAAAAAACATAGGAAATTACCCTGGAAAAAGTGTCCAAATAACATAATTAAAACTGCAAAGTCAAGCACTTGTAAGTTAAGAAATACCAGAGTTAAGATTGCATTCCATCCCTGGTGCCTATATTATGATACAGTCTTTAATTACATGATCACGGGACTCTACCTTATTCAGCGCATAGGATGGATGGTGCTCAGATATTGCATCTGGGCTGTGTAGGGAATGAGGCAGTTCTGTAGGACCCCTACCTTATTTTCTCTAAAGTTGAAAGGCATGTAGAGAATGAGAAGGGGGACCACAGGAAGAGGAATGGATGATTTTGTGATTCAGGCTGTAGCTGTCAGAAGATTGGAATCCTTTCTCCAGCTCTGCTTCAGAGTTCCTGTGTGATGCGGGGCAAGTTATGTTAATCCACATTTCTCTAGATGGCCACTAACTGTGTGTTCCTTACCCACCTGGGTCCAACAGGAAGACACCTGGGACTGGGACTAGAAGTGCTGACTGCTCACAACTGCAACTAAAGTCACTGGGAGCTGTGGATGCTCAGTCCTGCTAGCAGTAATAGATTGTGGGAAGGAATGAACACGGGACTGGAAGTCAGGTAGTCCTGAAATCTCTCTTTGATAAATCACTTCATCTCAGTTTTCCCATCTGTAAAATGGGGCAAATAATACACTCATAACTTCAATGGAGTTGTGAAGATACATTCAATATTGGTTGGGAGTTTCAGATATCACAATGATGAGCACCATAGAAAAGCCCAACAGGAAATTAATAATTTAATATTTGGTGCAGGGTTTGGATGGAGGCACTAGATAAGGCAGGGGCCACACATGGAATAGTGAGAATGAAAGGAAATACTGAATGGCTGGCTCATTCCCTGAGCACGGTCCTTTCTCTGTACTGAATGAGGCAGGGTCATGTGGAAAAAGAATATGTGATCATGTAATTAAAGACTATCATATTACATATGCACCGGCAACCTCAATGCTGACACTTCCAGTTCAGAGCTTACTTTATAATACACTATCCTGTTGGTTGTTTTCCTGTTACATCCCCAGCATCCCAGCTCTACCCTGTGTGAATTCATCCATCTTATGCTCACCCTCACTTATGCTGACCAATATGTAACGTAAACCACTATTTCATCACCTTAAAATTTGTCTCTGGTGCATTTTAAAAACTAGTAACCTGTTTGCTACTTAAGGGAGCCAGAGTACTGAGGCAACTAGATCTATTGGATGGGGTACTACACTTGGAGTAAGAAGTTGTGGCTGCTATTCCTGGCTCCCTTTGTATAATCCTGGGCAAACTGCTTCCATTCTCTTTCCCCTCCCACTCTTGTCTATTTAGATTGCAATCTCTTTGGAGCAGAGAGCATCTCTCACGGTATCTTTGTTAGCGCCTAGCACAATGGGGCCCAATCTAATCTGAGAACTCTTGGTGCTACTTCAATAGAAATAATAGCTAATATTTGTTGCAACTTAATGCTGGTGTCAGGCAGACTTTACAAAAAAATTGTAATAAGGAAGTGGTCTCAGAGCTAATGCCTACAACAATAGGCAAATCAGTAAACTGAGGATAATTACATTTTTAATTTTCAATAGTTCTCCAGTAGAGTTTTCCAGCCAGGAGGGGCATGACTAACTAGTATGTGGTGACCTGGAGTCTCCTCCAGTATATGCAGAAGTACAGTGAGAGAAACTGGATAAAATTCAAGAAAGAAAACCCTGCACTTCTCTCCAGAACTGGCATTACCCCATAGAAACGGAAAGCAAAGAGTGTGACTGTACCGCATGCTTGTTCACAGACAAACATTCTTAATTACTGACATTAAGTACAATAACCAAGGCAGATGTGCTCTACAGCCTTCCCTAGCCAATCCCATGCCGTGTCCCTGCCCCATTCTTACCGTCAGGATTGGTAGTAGGATTGACTCCTTGTTGCTGCAGCACTCCAGCTGCAATAGAGTTGGGCCAGAATCTTTGAGTAGGACGGTGCTGGGATTTGATCTTCTTGGCTTTGGGGGCTGGATCTGGATTGCTCGCGTCAAGCATGGGCTGCAGAATGCGCCGTCGGGCATTGATAAACCTTCCCACGGGGAAAAATAGGAAGTTACTTGCATTGTTGAAGGTTCAGAATTATTACAAGGTTTTAGAATAATTAGCTTCTTTCGCTTATTGACTATCGGTAACATTTTCAAACGCATCTGGGTGATTTAGAAGACTAAGTTCCATTGACTTTCAATGAGACTTAGCTTCCTAAGGACCAGAGTTTTAAAAAATTTTAGGCATTGATCAGCCTAATGTGGCCCCCGCCTAGTGGAATGTTTAGCCCTAAGTTAGGCAGCTAAGTTTCACCCAAACTCCATATGGCGTGCCTGGGGATAGTTAAGTGCCGAAGAGAGAGATTTTCAGACACTGGCCAGCTGAGTGGGAAGTGCCCTACATTAGCCAAGAGTAAAATGCCCAGGAGAAGGGCGGGGAGAGCAGAGAGCTGTAGGTGCATAAGCGGCTCACCTGGTGCACCTGGCTGATGGTCCAGAGACAGATATCACCCACTGCTTGGGATTCTCAGCTGCAAACCCTCTGGGAGTTAGACCCCTAAGACAGGTCACCTGATTAGGTAGCCTGTGCACTCTCTGGCTATGTCTCCACTGCTCCATTGTGTAGACTAAAGGTGTGTGAATTGCAGAGCACACCGAAGTGTTGTGCTCCCATTGCCCTGTGTGGACACTCTAGTGCAAACTAAAAGTTACTTTGTGTTAACGTAGTCCTCTTTCAAACAGCACTATGTTAATGTGAACTAGGTACCTTTTCATTAGCTGTTAGACACACTTTGGTGCACGCTGCAATTCACACCCCTGTAGTCCACCCTGCAGCAATGTAGAGAAGCCCTCTGTCTCCTGGTCATAATCAATACCTCTCACATTGATCAGGCACCAAAATCCCTTTAAAAATCTGGCTCTAAGTGCCCAAGTCACTTTTGAAAAGGAAACTTGGCTCCTAACCTGCTTAGGGCTTGTCTACATAGAGAAGTTACTATGAAGTAAGCTAGGATGGGATTTTAAAGTGCAATAGCTGTTATGCATTAATTCCCCATGTGGACACTCTCATCCCACACCAAGAGTACCTTTTTCTGCTTAGTCCACTTCCAAAGTAGTGAAAGCTAAACCAGACAAAGGCAATGCAGAATAAGAGTGTCCACAATGGGACTTAGTGCAGAATAGTTGTTCGGCATTTGCTACTTCATTATAGCTATTCTGAACTATTTGCCTATGTAGACAAGCCCTTAGGTGCTTTTCAAAATGTTAAACGATTTCACAAGTAAGTACTTCATTATAACTACTAGCAATGTGCTGACTATTATCCTCTGCAGAAAAATAAAACACTAATTGTTGCATTATGTATATTTTTACCAGCAGGGGGCACTGGGTGATTGCAAATGTATACCAGCTACTGTGGCTAGAGTTTACATGATGTTACCAGGCATCAGTCAGTACAGGCCCTTGGTAGACTTAATCATTACTATAAGTAAATGTTATCATTCCATATTTAATCATTCTACTGCTCAGTTTAGTCTGGCATTATTGTGTCCGGCTAATGAAACAGCAGCAGAATGAAATGACAGAAGTAACAATAAACAGGGCCGGCTCCAGGCACCAGCCCACCAAGCTTGTGCTTGGGGTGGCACCTGGAGGTGGGCGGCGCGGTGCTCCAGCTACGGCCGCCGTGGAGAGCGGGGCCACGGCTGGGGCTCGCCGCCCTCCCCCCAGCGCTCTGGCCGCCGGGGAGAGCGGAGCCTCGGGCGGGCTCGCTGCCCTCCCCCCGGCGCTCTGGCTGCCGGGGACAGCGGAGCCCCGGCCGGGGCTCGCCGCCCTCCCCCCGGGGCTCCGGCCGCCCTCCCCTGCCGCGCTGGGGGGGGGAGGCGGCCGGAGGCTTTTTTGCCTGGGGTGGCAAAAAAGCCAGAGCCGGCCCTGACAATAAAACATAGTCCTGGCTGATGATGACCCCACGTAATGATAGTAGCCTTCAACTACCTGAAAGGGGGTTCCAAAGAGGATGAAGTTCGGCTGTTTTCAGTGGTGGCAGGTGACAGAACAAGGAGCAATGGTCTCAAGTTGCAGTGGGGGAGGTCTAGGTTGGATATTAGGAAAAACTATTTCACTAGGTGGGTGGTGAAGCACTGGAATGGGTTACCTAGGGAGGTGGTGGAATCTCCATCCTTAGAGGTTTTTAAGGCCCAGCTTGACAAAGCCCTGGCTGGGATGATTTAGTTGGGGATTGGTCCTGCTTTGAGCAGGGGGTTGGACTAGATGACCTCCTGAGGTCCCTTCCAACCCTGATATTCTATGATTCTATGATAAACAGTAAAGTACTCCTCAGGCAATGCTCCATACGATTACCCTGCTCCTCAGGCCATACATACTACACTCAATTCTTCAAACAGTGCAATACTCTCTGGATAAACAATCCCATAGTCCTAAATAATTCTACAGCTATTGATTTGTCTATATCTTTCTAGTTTGCCTGCCACTACGACATTTAGGCACAATAGCCCAAGGGCCAGATTTTTAAAGGTATTTAGGTGTCTAATCCTAGTGGGATTTTCAAAAATGCTACAAACTCAGCTCCAAGCTCCCCTCAGTATGGGCAGGTCTAGGCAGAGTTTCTGGCTCTGGCTTCACGGGCACAGATACTGTCTGGTTCCATTTCTACATTTCTACAGAGCAGGGCCCAGTGGGAGTTTGGGGTTAGGTGTGTACATGTTTTGAAAATCAAAAGCTCCCATTGATTTCTTTTGATTGATTGGTTGCCTTTGAAAATCCCACTAAGTATGTCTGCATCATTAGACCCCTAAGTACCTTTATAAATCTGGCCCTCAGGCTCCTAAGTCACATGGGCACTTTCAAAAAGCCTTTTCCAGGATTTAAAAGTTTCACTCAAGACTCAATTCATCCCTGATATAACTTCATGGACATCACAAACTTACACCAGCAGCAAATGTGGCCCAAGAAATGGATATGAGGTAAGTGACACGGAAGAGAGACAAGGTTGGTAAGGGAGTATCTTTTATTGGACCAGCTTCTGTTTAAGTTAGTTTTATAAAGAGTATGAGTCCAGTTCTGCTTTTACACTAGTGCAAAGCTGGATTAACAGCAGCACAACTGGTGGAATTGCTGTGGATGAACAAACTGGATGGTAAAACCTGATCTCAGAATGTGTCAGTGTCACAGCAGTGCAACTTGCACCGATGTGGTAATTTGCTGGAACTAAATTCAGCCCCTAGTATGAATGGGTACAATCTCTAGTGAAGTCAACGGGAGCTGGCCCTGGAAGTCTTGTGTTTGTGTTTGGCTACACCCTCCTTTTTGCTGCTTTCTCTGTTACACTGCCGTCAGCCCCCAGCATGTAACTGGCTCACTTTGCATACATACTGAATGGAGGAGCTGTGAAAGTTATGCTACTTTATGAGCAGTAAATAATTGAGAAGCTTGATTCTGGCAGAGGTCTGAGGGGTTTATACTACCATTTCTGTTACCATTAAATGCAGCCCAGAGACATCGCCATGGCCAGACTGCATTTGCCTGAACTGGATCAAAAGTGTTTTCTGGTTCTCCCGTGTTTCTCAGTTTGGCTCTGCTCTCTCCTGGTGTTTTATTAGTAAATGGCATCTTCGGGGGTCAAATCCTGGCCCTCGTGAAGTCAATGGAAGTTCTGCCACAGACTTCAGTGGGGCCAGACTTTGGCCCAGAAGAATTTCTAAAACTATGATATCTTCCGGCTACACTATGACATCCAATGTGTTATTTTTATTTCACTGTTGTCATGTTTGTTGACAGCATTACATGGAATGAGACTGAGGCTGTGTCTACGCTGCAGGCCTGAGGTAAGATTCCTCTGCTAATGTACGCCTACGCACACTAACTTGCACTGAGCTAGCCTGATTATAAATAGCAGTGTAGCCACAGTGGCACAAGCAGAGGGAGCGGAGGCACGGCTAAGCTGTGCCGAGTACCTACCCGCCTGACTCCGGGGGTGTCTGCACTCAGCACGGCTCAGCGGTGCCTCCTCTGCCACTACCTATGCCACCGTGGCTTCACTGCTATTTATAATTATATTGACATTCATGCTAGTTCGATGAGAGTAGCACAGTATGTGTACGTGAGCAGGGAATCACAGCCCTGGCTCGTAATGTAACCATAGCCTAGGCAAGCTAGCGCATCGCGAGCATGTGTGTGTGTGAATAGAGCAATCACACCCACCTTGCAGACGCGGGCTCAGTGATACTATTAGCTGATTAACAAAGACAAATGGAAAAGAGTGACCCGAATATCAGGTAAACATTAATATTAAATAAGAATGAAAATGAAACCTTTGCCAATGCCTCTCAGATTACACCTACAGCTCTGCCAATGCATCTCAGTCCTGACCTCCAGCGTTCTCTGTTATTCCAGTCTGTTGCCACACAGTTCTACCAGTAAGATACCTTCTCACCTCACCTCCAGCAATGATACGCCTGAACAGAGAATGGCAAATATGGGGTGGGTGAACTCCATTCAGGATGGAGGATTTCCAGAGAAGAGTCGCAGCATCATATTGCATTACCTGGAGCACGGTTTTAAATGTTTTGTGAACAATTTATATACAGATGTTTATTTTTATGTCTACTTTCTTTTTAAGCACCCGTGGATACAAATTCACTCCTTTGTCTTCAGACTAAGAAGAACCAACCTCAAACCATCAGGTTTGAATCTTGTCTCTTTTCCCTAGGAGCTATCTCCACCTTACTCTATTGTTCAGATACAATACCTCAAAAACATAGAAAAACACCTCTTCCTTGGGCTCTGATGCCAATTTTATTCTGAGAAATGGCCAATAAGGGGAGTTGCTTGAGTAACTTAATCAGCGTCCTGCTATCCGTGTGGTGAAAGTCGCAGGCTAGCCAGGGCCACTGAGAGTAGTGAGGTGATTCCATCAGTTTGATAACTATGAAAGCAGGAAAATTCCACAACCCCCACACTAAGGTTCACTCACCAGTTATTGACTTGCAAAAGTGTCAGGTTTGTCTGTGCTGCTATCTGCCTTTTCTCATCCTCTGTTGGGTAAGGGTGCTGAAAAGAGACAAATAGCATAATTACAGTGCATTACCTAGAGGAAGGCATTGAGGAGCAGAGGGGCAGGGTCAGCTGTAGTGATCTGAGTTTTACCAGGATGGGCTCTATTAAAGGGTGCCCCACCTCCGCTCTGGGTGGCTCAGCATTGCCAAGTTTTGAAGTGCTCCTTTCCATACAGTTGAACAGTCAGCTCCCACAGGAGTTGAAAGCCCCAAATTCGAACCCATTTCTCAGTAATATGCAAGGCCTCTTGTGATAGACACTAGACACAGTCAGTGGCAGCAGAGAAAAGCCAGAGCAAGGAACCTAGCTGAAACCTTGCCAGTCTGGAAGCTGTCATTTATATTAACATTAAAACTATTTGCATCGCAGCTGCAAAACCAGCCATCTGCATTCACCCTCTACGACCAATCCATAGAGGCACCACTCACAGTTTAGTGTGCTGGGGACTTTTAGAAGAAACTTTTGGGAACTTTATCTTGGTTTGATTATTATGTAAAAGAACAGGAAGTGCGCTTGGTTTAGCTCATCTGGTCCCCACTCATTTTATGATAATGAGTGCGTGTGATTGCTGGGGCATTTTATTCACAGATATGACCTAAATGCTGCATAAGGACTGCGGCACTTGCAATCAGTATAAAATGATGAACCCAACAGAATTATTATGGTAACTTATAGGAGCTCTGGGGAAGAAGCTGTATTGCTTAGTCCTGAAGAAAGGAGGCAAATTAACTGGAAAATTCAAGACTGAGCTTCAAGAACTCAGGTCTTATTGTGGCAATAAGACTGAAATGAACTATAGAAGCCTTACCTTGTCTGTGTGTATGCAGTATGAATGATAGGAAACTTCCTGTGTGTGCTACTTGAGTTCAATCACTTTAAGCTTCTAAACTCGTACATGCCAATTTTGCACAATGCATAAAATGAAAAGTGGCATTGTGATAAATGAAAGGGGGGGGGGCACTCCCTTTTATGGACACCCAGCCAGCAAGTTAGCTATAAAATCTCTATTAGTAACTGTTCTCTACTTGCTTTACTTGTAAAGGGTTAAAAAAGTCCATAGGTAAAAAGAAGGGAGTGGACACCTGACCAAAAGAGCCAATGGGAGGGCTAGAATTTTTTAAAATTGGGAAAAAGCTTTCCCATTGTCTGTCTGTTGTTGTTCTCCGGAGAGAGGGGACAGAGCAAAGACAGGGCTGAAGCTATGCTGTAAAAAGCTGTAAAACAAGTATGAAAATCTCCAGATCATACCTAGAACTACTCAATTTGAAACCCCAGATATGTAAGTAGATTGGGAAATGTCTAGAAAGATGCAATTGGGTTTATCACTTTTATTTCTGTAAGGTTTGTGGACTCCTCTGTGCTAACCCCCAAATGCTTTTGTTTTGCTGGTAACCATTAAGCTGGACCTCAAGAAAACCATTCTTGATGCTTAATTATTATATTTTCCTCTTTTTAAATCTAGCAATAGCCTAAGTTCCCGATGTATTTTCTTTCTTTTTGTTTTTAATAAAATTTACCTTTTTTGAGAATACGATTGGTTTTTTTTTTGTGTTCTAAGAGGTTTGTACATATGTTGTTTAATTAGCTGGTGGCAACAGCTGATTTCCTTTGTTTTCTTCTTAGCTTCCCCCCCCGGGGGGGGGGGGGGGGGGAAAGGGCTTGGGGGTACCTCACAGGGAGGAATTCCCAAGTGCTCCTGGGTCCAAAGGAATTTTTTCCTCTTGGCTGGTGGCAACATCTACCCATCCAAGGTCAGAGAGAAACTGTAATCTTGGGAGTTTAATACAAACCTGAAGTGGCCAGTATCAATTTTTAGAATCCTTGCAGGCCCACATCTTCTGCACTCAAAGTGCTAGAGTGGGGAATCAGCCTTGACAGGCATCCACAAACTGGATGATTAAATATTCAGTTACCCCATTTGGTGCAGGACCAAGCACATTTATGTCAATGAAAGTCTTTCCATTGGTTTGAACGGGAGCAAAATCAAGCCCCTGTTACTTTGTTTGTACCCACAAATCCAACTTTAGAGTGCAAAATATGTGTAGTTCTGTTGAGAGACCTGTTTGAAAATGTAGCTCTTAGCGCTTTCTGTCAAACCTTTGTAGATTTATAGACTCCCAGGCCAGAAGGGACCACTGTGAGCATCTAGTCAGACCTCCTGCATAATACAGATCATAGAACTTCCCTAAAATAATTCCTAGAACATACTTTTTAGAAAAACAGCCAATTTTGATTTAAAAATTGTCAGGGATCTAGAATCCACCACAACTCCTGGTTAATTGTTCCAGTGGTTAATTACCCTAACTGTTAAAATTATACACCTTATTTCCAGTCTGAATTTGTCTAGCTTCAACTTCCAGCCATTGGTTCGTGTTCTACCTTTCCCTGCTAGACTGAAGAGTCCATTATTAAATATTTGTTCCCCATGTAGGTACTCATTGTGTGTAATCAAGTCACCCCTTAACCTTCTCTTGTTAAACTAAATAGATTGACTACTTTGAATCTATAACTATAAGGCATGTTTTTTAATCCTTTAATCATTCTTGCGGCTATTCTCTGAATCCTCTCCAATTTATCAACATCCTTCTTAAACTGTGGACATTAGAACTGGACACGGGATTCCAGCAGTGCTCACACCAGCACCAAATGCAGAGGTAAAATAACCTCTCTAATCCTACTCAAAATTCCCGTTAATGCAATTGTTTATGCAAACTTCATGTCCAGCACATCTCAGCTTCTAACTCCTGAATAAAATATACATGACCCAATGAGCTCAGCAATAGCAAAATTTGAGTGAACCTCTGAGTAATGCTACTTTACGCTGGGCAGCTAACAAGACTGTGTTTCTGCTCTACTGGGCAAATACATTAATGGAATCACTCTCTTCCCTGAAGCTTTTCAGAGCTTCTTAAAATATAACACATTCTGCACTGGGACTCCAGCCACAGGCGCACTCATTGGATTTGTCCAAATCCAAAGGTTTGTGACATGGTTACAGTTCCTGGGTGCATTCTAGAAAAATGTGCCACTATGTAGTTTGTTTATTGGACCCTCAGAACCACTAGCCAAGACCACAGTATGGGAGTCACCAACTCCTAGATTAAGACTAATCCATTCCTTTACAAACAAAATATTAAAAAAATAGTTGGTTGGATTGCTGGGTCTTTTAAAACTGAAATAATAAAAAAGAAACATTTCAGGACATTTATTTGAATTACATTTTTCTGCCAGTTAGCCCAAGAGATGAAGTTACTTCCTTATTAATAATGGATTCTCTGTTTATTGAGCCATGGCAAATCTTGCTGAAGCTTTATAAAATGTGTTAGCTCACATGCGCAGCTTGTTTAGGACAGCATCCTGAAAAAGGCAAGGTGCACCTGCTACAGTCCAGTCTGCACATGTCCCTTGTAGAGGGATAAGGAGCATGTGTTTAGTGAGTCTAGCTGGGATAAAACTGTATAAGAGACATAAGCCGTCATCCTGCTTCATAAACCAACTTTTAAGTGCCTGGGCTATGAAGAGACATTCCCCAGGGCAGGTTATTCCATAATTGTCCATTACAAGATTTTCTGCTGTGGTATTTGCTGCTGGCCACCATTAGAGACTGCAAGGAGGGTAGACGGCTGTCAGTTTGGTCAAGTTTGGTAATTCCTATGAGCTAGGTTCACAATGGTAATTAGGTATGGTGATGCTGAACATTGCCATGCCTAACTTTAGAGGCCTAGAAACCCACTGGGATTCACAAAGCCTGAGCTAGGTATCCAGGCTCCCCATACAATGAATGGGGAGACACCTCAGAATGGGATGCACAAAAGCCAGCATGCTGAGCGGGTGCCACCTAAACTAGCCAATGGGGGATGGCAAGGTGAGGGGTGTATCTTAAACTCCACCCCTCTCAAGGAGTTCAATGCCTCAGTCCAGGCTGCTTGGTATTCTCAGCTGCAAACCCTCACTTGGGGTACGTCTTCACTACCTGCCGTATCGGCGGTAGCGATCAATTTATCGGGGATTGATATATCGTGTCTTGGAAGACACGATATATTGATCCCCGAACGTGCTCCCCGTTGACTCCGGAACTCCACTGGAACGAGTGGCGGTAGCCAAGTGGACGGGGGAGCTGCGGCCGTCGATCCCGCGCCGTGTGGACCCGAGGTAAATCGATCTAAGATACTTCGACATCAGCTACGCTATTCACATAGCTGAAGTTGTGTATCTTAGATCGACCCCCCCCCAGTGTAGTCGGTGTTACACACCTACACCACTTTTGCAACAAGCCAGGGGTGAGGGTTAGAGTCGAGTCCAGTGGTTAGAGCACTCATGTGGGAAGTGGGAGAGCCTTGGTTCAAGTCCTCCCTTTGCCAGAGGGAGAAGAAAGCATTTGAACAGGGCTTTACTCCCTCTTGGGTGGGTGTTCTGACCACTAGGCATTAGGATTTTCTGATGTGGGCCTCCATCAGTCCCTCCTATTGAAGCTAATTTAAAAAGTCATTGGAACAGGGGGACTGGATCCCCCGTCTCCCAGGGGAGTGCTCTAACTACCAGGCTCCAGAATTGTTCTTGTGCTTGGGCATGCTTCCTCTCCAGCCCAACAATTCTTTCTCCTCGATGGTACAGTTTCAACAGGAGAGACTGAGACTGAGCCCCATTTCTGCCCCTTCCCCAAATGACCTATAGACCAGTGGTTAGGACATGCACCTCCGAGGTAGAAAATCCCTTCTCTCCATCAGGCAGAGGGAGGACTCTCCCCAATCCACTGGACTAAAAGTCAGAAGGGAGGTCCTTGTCCCCCCAGCTGTTTTGTGGAAGAATGCCTATCAGGTCCCAATCTTGTAGGCAGCCTCTGAGTCCACTTACTAGATCAGGCCCTGCAGGTGAGTTAGATGGAGGAACACCTATCTTCTCCCAGTTCATCCATCATTATTGGGCTTAGGTGTCCAGCAGTGCACATGCGCAGAAGCAGAAACATAAGCCCATAGGGAATTTTACTGCAAAAAATCTAGGTGCCAAGTGAGTTTAGTACTTAAAGGGTTTGGAAGAAGCTGGGTGGGGGGCTCTGTGAATCCCAGTGGTGTCTGATTCTGGGATTTATGTCCCCTTAAAGGGACAGTTGGTAGCCTACATCCTTTTGTGAATCTAGCCCTGTATTCCTAAACCGGTGGTATTCTGGTGAGAAAGTTACATCAGTGTGTAGAGAGTGAGTGCCAGTGTGCATGTGCTTAGTGCCTGGCAGAACATGATCAGATGGGAGAAAGGGAGAGCCAGGAGGAGGATGGGGCTGGGTTGGGTTGCAAGACAGGAATGGAATTGGATGAGTTAGGGATGGGTTCAGCAGGAGAAACAGCCAAACTTTGTGAAATTTTGCCACTGACCGGAGCGATTCAAATGAATCTCAGCTCATGGGACGTACTTGCTAAAATAAAATAAACACCACGTGGTACAAAACTGGAAACGTCACTACAAAATAAACTTGATGAAAGAACTTATTTTTGTGTAATACTTATTTTCCCTGAAACCTGTTATTCCGCAAATGAGCCAGCGGAGGGCAGTAGTTACCCTGCTCTGTGCTGGTGAAAGGTCAGAGGACTGATTTAGCAAAATTATTCACTAAATGACAAGTTTAAGTAAATATTGATTTAAGGATTGCCAGCATACAAACTTCTGAACCACATACGATGATTCATCTGTTTAAAATTATAACAGCTCCTAGCAACTAGACAGAATACCCAATGGTCATGGCGGGTCTAGCAGCTCAGATGGTCCATGATCCACATTTCTCTCAAAACAGAAGCTCTAGACAGCTTGTTTTCCCCACAGCCTCCCAACTTCAGAATTGGGATATTTATCCATGTTCTTCGGCGGATGCCCAGGTCCAACCTACATTACTTTGAAATAAGATTGATAGGAAATCTATATGAGATGTGCCACATTTAATCCACAGGAGCTCTTCTGTGTGTCCTGTAAAGCACATGTATTGTTGGGACAGTCAGATTAAAAACAGAGTAATTCATGTGGTGTACTGATGGGAGACTGCTAGTCTCAGTGCTAGAGAACTGCTCCTTAAGGAACCTCACGGAATGCTACTTTCCAGTTCATTTTTGGACATCACGCCACAGGCCTGAGAGTGTTGTATGCTGGAGAGACAAGAGCAGGGAAGGGCTAAAGGAGGGTTGACAGATGTATGTCTCTGTTTAGAACTCACCAGCACACAGTGACCAACCGTTACTATGCAAGCCTCAGGCGAATCCCATTTAGTAAAAGCTGATCTTGATTTACAGCCTCCAATGGAAGCAACTAAATATTAGAGAAGCCAAAGCTTCTAATCTAAACTACACAGCAAGTACTAGATTGACTTTCTTTCACACCAGAGGCTTTTTGCTAGGTTATCTGGTGCTTAAAAGAGAAAAAGTGCTAATCAGGCGTGGGACCATTGGCTTAGGGCAGGGGACGTCAATTATTTTTTGTCAAGGTCCAAATTTCTTGGTCAAGGTATAGTCAAGGTCCAGACCTCCACCCAGCTCCCCTCCCCAACTCTCCCAATTGTTCCCCCAAGCTCCCTGATCACCCGCCAGCTCCCCGCCCGGAAAGTAAGATGCACGGGGCTGGCCCAAGCCACCCGGTGTTCCCACTCACCCTCCCGCAAACATTCATCCATGCCCCCAGTTGAGCCAAGTAGCAGAGCTGGGGGTGGGATCTGGGCAGCAAAGCAGGGTGTGAGTGTGCAAGTGTGTGTGAATACTTCTGAGCTTGGAACCAGGAGGTGAAGCTGTTGGACTATGATCCAGCAAGCAGTGCGATACCCCTTTGGGGACTGGGATAGCAGAGAGTCAGGACGGAGGCTCCGGGTAGTGGGAGGGACCAAGGAAACTCCAGATAGTAGCACTGGGGAGATGGGGGAGGCAGGATGTGGCAGAAGCAGGTGACTGGAGGTGGACTGGGGCGGGAAAGAGGCCAGTTGAGAGGTGTGGGGGGAACTGGAGAGGGCTCCACAGACTGGCCCCAAAGGACAGAGGGTGGGGAGGACACAAAGCCGGGGGTGGGACTCTGGGGACCACCTGGAGGTGGGGGGTCATGAGGCCAGGGAGGGGCTCAGGAGGGGGGGGGGGCATGCTGCTTTCAGTTCCCCAGCACAAACGGATGCTGCAGGACCCCATCAGGCACTTATGAGCTGGCTTGCCTTATTGGGCCCACAAATTGCAGCTCCATGGCCCAGCTGGCCCCACCATCTCCACAGAAAGCAGATAAGAATTTGAACTAGGGCCCCTACAGTGCTGCCCTCTGATTGGCTGCAGAGTGAGCATGAGACACCCTATTGCTCCCTGATTGGAGGGGCAGGGCTTAGTGGAGACACATTAGGCTGCCTGCTGGGGTGGATGTGTAAATACTCCACACACACCCCAAAATGTAACCACTCACCCCCCCAATCCTGCACTGCTTGTGTTGGTGCAACAGAAAATAAACTTTCTATAGGTTTTTTGGATTCTCCTATAGAAAAGTAGGCATTTTCTAATGAATTCTATGGGTTTTTACAAATTTCTGTTTCTAATACAACAGCATGGGTTCATTTCTAGAAGGCCTTGTTGGTCTAATCTCAATTCAATGCTATAGGATTGTTCCATAAAGGCGTCAGTTGGGCTAAACAACCCAGGATTTTAGGCTCAGTTGTGCCACCAAGAAGTCTATGAAGGTAGAATACGATTTACATTGGCCCTATCTCTAAAGATCCATACCCTGCAACAAAGAGCTGACAAGCTAAGGGTGTTCTGGGTAGAATATGATGAACACTGATAAAGTGACAATGTGCTAGTTTACAGAGCTGGGCTGCAACCAAAATCCTGCATCTAAACTCCCTTGAATTTTGGCTACGTATGGAGCTACACCTGGCAGTGGGCCATTGGTAGCTTGGGCCTGTCTTTAATCAGACAGGAGTAGTGTCACCCAATTTTATAGTGCCTAGATTTTAATGCCAGAGAAGACAATATGAATCACCTAGTCTGACCTCCTGTGTAACACAGGCCAGAGAATTTCACCCAGTGATTCTTGCATTGAACCCATATTGTGTGGTTGAGTTCTGTTATTAAGGGTACGTATCGGCGGGTAGCGATCGATTTATCGGGGATCGATATATCGCGTCTCGTTAAGATGCGATGTATCGATCCCCAAACGCACTCCTCGTCGACTCCGGAACTCCACCGGAGCGAGCGGCGGTAGCAGAGTCGACGGGGGAGCCGCGGCCGTCGATCCCGCGCCGTGTGGACCCCAGGTAAATCGATCTAAGACACTTCGACTTCAGCTATGCTATTCACGTAGCTGAAGTTGCGTATCTTAGATTGATCCCCCTCCCCTAGTGTAGACCAGCCCTTGGAAAGTCATCCCTAAGGAGGCCATTTGTCCTGTTTTAAACTGGACAGTCCTTTCTTTGAGTGCTTTGTCCCCCCACATGGTATTAAGACAAAACCAGATGTGGTTTTGTCTGGTACCAGACAGGGGATGCTATTTTGAAGACCGCGTTTGATGCATGACCTTGCACATGTGAGGTCACAGTGGTGGGGGTGGGGTGGAGTGGGGCGCTCTTCAAAATGGCATTCTCCGTGCAGCATGACCCCATATTCATTGTGAGTGTGAGGTCACAGCAGCACGTGTTGGGCCATCTGGCAGGGCCAGGCCCACTCCATTCCCGGGAGTATGGAATGTCTGGTTGTGACACTGACAGTCCAGTCAATTTAACCGTTATGACCCATAACAACTTAACAAGTGGCACTGAAATGTAATCAAGACAATCTACTTGTATGTGAATTTCAAAGAGATATACTAGACCAGCAATCATTAACCCATTTACTTGTAGTAATAGAAATCCACGGTAGATGTTAAGTGTATTTGTCTGTTTTTACCTGTATTTTGTTAGAAGTTTAACAATGTGATCTAATTAGCTTGTATATGCTAAATTCTGTTCCTGTCTTATAATGCTTCATTACTATGTTCTATTGACTTGGCGATCAAAAGGGGATATTATAATTTAGATGGGACTTGTGGTGTAGTAATATTATTGTCCTAATCTCTCCTTGAAACTTGTAATTCCACATAGTAAACTACCTGTGAACTGTCTTGATAGTTTGAATGGCTAATTGTCTTAAATGAATGAATGCAACTAGTTTACCTGTGTATGCACAGAAAACGGAAGATTAGCGTCAAAGCAACAATCTGCACTGTCTATTCTTCCTCGGGGAAGGTCCCGCTGTGTCAAGAATTTATTAGTTTGCTAGAAAACTATAAAGGAAAGCCCCAGGCCTGCTCCTGCATCTCTGGTCTGCTTAAACTTTAACAGGGAAGGTCTATACCATAAGACTGAGGTCTGCAGGTTTACTCTGGATTAGCCTGGAATTCTCATGGAAGAACTTGGGCAAATGCTACACCTGGACTGCCTATTGGACCTTTTAAATTGATTCCAGAAATACTTTTACAAATCAGCAGCCTCACCATCTCTGCTATGAAATTGACCTAAGGACTGTTCACATATCTGTATGTATATTGATCTTTTAACCACAGCAACTCTCTTCTTTCTTTTTCCTTTTATTATTAAACCTTTAGTCTTTTAGTTACTAAAGGACTGGCATCTGCATGATTATTGGTTATGATCTGAGACTCATATTGAGCTGGTGATAAGTGTCTGGTCCTTTGGGATTGGTGGACATCACAGATGGTGAATCAGGTTTTCAATAACCTCTCACTATATTAGACTTGGGGACTGTATTTGACTTCTTGGTAACCACAGAAGCTGTTTTGTCACTGGTTTGGCTAATCTAATTATAGAAAAAAACCCCACCAGTTTGGGGGACTGTCTGCCCTATTCTTTGTAGTGTGTCCTGAGTATAGCATTCTACATGTGGCCCATCCAGGCACCCAGTCACACTGGTATTCTGGGAATGCTTGCGTGGCCACCTTAGTCACCCAATCTTCATGTATAAACTTCAAGTGATGGAGAATGTGCCCCACACCAGATTTCTAAAGACACCTAAAGATACAAAGAGATGCTTGGTGGGATTTTCAAAAGCGCTTGGGTACCTTGCTTTCACTGTAGGAGTTAGGCACCTAGGTGCCTATAATAATCCCACTGGGCTCCTCTCTGCATCTTCAGACACTGAAATACCTTTAACAATCTGGTTCTACCATCCCATGTAAGATGTTCCAAATGTGGATTCTGTCATTGTTCAACTTTTCCACCTTACTGCTAGTCTGAATTTATCTAACTCCAGCTTCCAGTCATTGGAGGTCATTATGCCTTTGTCTGCTAGATTAAACTGCCCTCTGCACTCAGAAACTTTCTCCTCATGTAGATACTTAAATACCATAAACAAGTCACCTCATAAGCCTTTGGGATAAACTAAATAATTTTGCTTTTGAATTTGGGATTTTTCCAGGCAGGAGAATCTTAACCTGTCTCATTCTCCATAATGCTGGAGAAACTTTTTTTGGGTTCAGACAGAATTTTCAGCCTGAGGCAGCCCCCGCCTCACCCTTTTCCATGCTGCTTGACATGAGCAAAGAAAAGATGCTCATGGTCAATAATCTGCTTGTACAGCATTCCTGCACCATGACAAGGAGGGGACTGTCTCTGTGTTCTGCCAGGCCCTCAACAGGACAGTGGAGAAGGGCCAGGAAGAGACTGATTCTGCTCCCAGATGATGCATGAGCATGGGACATCATGGAGGCCCCAGAAACATGTCAAAGTGCAAAGGCTCCAGCCCTACCACAGGCATCTTTCCAGGCTCCTCTCTAATCATAGAATATCAGGGCTGGAAGGGACCTCAGGAGGTCATTTAGTCCAATCCCCTGCTCAAAGCAGGACCAATCCCCAAACAGATTTTTGCCTCAGATCCCTAAATGGCCCCCTCAAGGATTGAGCTCACAACCCTGGGTTTAGCAGGCCAATGCTCAAACCACTGAGCTATCCCTCCTGCCCTCATAGCATTTTTGGCAGGTTCCTCTCCCACAGACATCCAGCTAAGCAGGGGTGCCCTGAGAGCTCTGAGGTAGCTATATATCTGCCTGGGTATACCTCCTGCCTATGCTTCTCTATTGCAGAGGCCCCATAGAGAATCTCAGAATTCCATGTATCACCTCAGGCTATCCTTACAACCTCACAGCTTGCACGCAAGTGAAACAGCGCCTTCAGGGGGCTATGTCCTACTTCTCCATCTCATCTCAAAAGGGATTTCCCTCTAATCAGAAACAGGAGACTGAGAAGGGAAAACACACACACACACATATAAAGCTAATACATTCACTTCCCCAAATCCCAGTGCTCCTATGCATAAAAAAAGGGAGACTCATAAATGTTGGGATAATGCTGAATTATTATGAATTACTGTGACTGATATGAATGAATGTGGTAAGCACGAGTTTGGTGTGGCTTGGGATGTCTTAGTTGGCTAAAGGATTCTGGGAGCAGGATTCTTTTAGGATTAGACAGTTGTTGTTGTTGAAATTTACTGAGAGTGCTGAAATTGCACTTGAATGGTTAATTGAGGTTCTATCTGTGCATTTGTTTCAACATGAGACTTTGAAACAAGTCAGCCAATGACCAACTCACAAAATAAAGAAAACGCAAAAACACGTGATTGGTGGGCTTGGTACAGGTAGGCCCAGGTCAAAATAACCCCTTTTGGATGACATTGCACTAGGAGCTCAAGTGAATGATTGATGAGAGGGTAAACGTCAACTGATTTTTGGTCTGTGTCTGTTTTGCAGCCCCTTCTAAAATTTTAATTGGAGAAAAACCAGTAATGAAATGACCACAGGGCATATTTTTGGGACATATGACTCCTCTGAAAAGAAGAGGTATAAATGCTAAGTAGAGTAAATTAGTTAATTAGTTCCCCAATTAATATGTGAAGAGGTCCGTGATGCTGTAAGACAGAGGGTCTCAGGGTAGCCAAGACCCTGCATGAGGGCCTTTTGTAGGACTTTTGAACCAGAGGGCCTCGGGGTAACCAAGATCCTGTTTCAGGGAACAGTTGACAGCCCAAGTACTTGAGAGGGGAGAAGAAGAGAAGAAAAGACGTCTCCATCTAAGACTGGTAGCTATACCTGCTTTGTTTTCCAATCAGGATACTGTGTAAGGCCAACAGAGTTACTGAGGGTTTATGCTTGGGGAATTGAGACTTATTAGGGAGACATTTTATTATATATATATATCTATATATATCTATATATATATCTCTTTTACTGCTTCGGTGACTCTTTCTCAAATAAACTCTTGTGCATTGAACAAACTGAATCAGAATTTTCACTGGTACCGGTAACAATCTGCCCAGCTGTGGGGCATTAAAGATTCATTTCAACAATAAACTTGTCTTGGCTAGTTCTTCAAAGCACTTCCGCCTTCCAATCACCACTTCAGTCTTGCCTGGGTTCCACTTGAGTCAACTGATCATAATCCAAGCAGCATCTTTCATCTCTTGTAGGCATTCTGACATCTTCCTAGTGGGGTGGATGCATCAGCTGAGAATGCAAGATATACTGGAGTGTCATCAACCTACCATCCAGTCCATGGTGTCTGACTTTTTGTCCCAGTGATCTCATATTGGTCTCACTGAAGAGAAGTGGGGATGGCATGATCCCTGTGGGATCCTGCAGGTGAGGGCCTTCAGAGAGCAGGAGCACGCTCTGAGTTCTGCTGAAGAGGAATTGTTAGAGCTAGTGTGGTACTGGATCACCTACTCCTGTTATGCTGTGTAGGTGAGTTAGCAGTACCTGGTGACCCATTGTATCAAAGGCTGCAGAAAGGCCCAGCAGTATGAACATGGAGAGCTTGCCTTGGTGATCTTGGTGATGATTAATACTTTCGTCATTATTTTGCCAAGGAACGGGAGGGTGGAGATGGCACCGTAGTTAGAGATTTCTTCAGGGTCAAGTGTTGGCTTCTTGACAATTGGGTGAACTCAGTAGTGCAGTGGTTAAAAAAAAAAAAAAGAGGTGGATAAACTACCCTAAACAAACTCCATATTCCCTAAATGAGAAGTGGGTACAATTTACCTGAATTTATCCTCAACTACACTACTGCGTGAACTGTGTTTTTCAAGGAGTTTGGTAGTTATGCTTTGCTGAAGGAGACTATTTTCATAGTAATGGGCATAGTTGCTCTTCACTGGCTTTTACCAGCCAGGAGGAGCATGGATCCATTTCACAGATAGGGAATTTAATAATTTTCAGGGGTTCTCACACTTCGGCCAATGTAGGAGGGCCAAACTCAGTCAAGGGGGACAGGGTGATTAATATAATCTTTTGGGGGTGGAAGTTTATTACTCTATAATTTTCATACATATTTGGTTGAACTTAACAGCAAAACAGGGAGACGGATAGCTCAGTGGTTTGAGCATTGGCCTGCTCAACCCAGCGTTGTGAGTTCAATCCTTAAGGTGGGCCACTTAGGGGTCTGGAGTAAAATCAGTACTTGGTCCTGCTAGTGAAGGCAGGGGGCTGGATTCAATGACTTTTCAAGGTCCCTTCCAGTTCTAGGAGACCAGATATCTCCATTTATTATTTAACTGACAGACTTTCATAACAGTTGATGCTTGGGTCCAATGCCTATGCTGTGTAGTCTAGGCTGAATAGTTGGTTGGATATACAGCTCTGTTGCCATGACTGCAGAGGAGTAGAAATCTCTTTTACTGTGATGCTGTAATCCTTTGTTATAGAGCTAATCTTTAATCAGAATGTTGTGTGGTATTACTTGAAATGCTTGTAGAGTCGAAGTATATTATATCAAGGTAGTTACCTTTACTAACCAAACTTATAATGCCATCAGAAAATATCAAGTTTGCTGACAAGTCTTACTTTCCGTAAGACTGTGTTGGTTGGCATTAATTATGCTACCATCTTTTATTTTGTAATCAGGCATGCCCTATCAACCTTTCCATGGTTCTTCCCAGGATTATACCAGGCTAATTAGACTGCAATTTTAAAATATGGGCACAACATTAAGTTTTTCCCATTCCTTTGGAATCTTACCAAAATTCCAAGATTTGCTAAAAATCAGCATCAGTGATTCAGAGCGGGCTAATGAAATCCTTGGATGTATTAACAGGGGAATTTTGAATAGGAGAAGGGAGGATACGTTCCCTCTGTATTTGGTACTGGTGAGATCGCTACTAGAATACGGTGTCCAGTTCTGGTGTCCAGAATTCAAGGAGAACGATAAACTTGAGAGGGTTCAGAGAAGAGCTGCGAGAATGGTTAAAGGACTGGAAAACAGGTCTTATAGTGATAGACTCCAGGAGCTCAATCTATTTAGCTTAATAAAGAGAAGATTAAGGTGTGACTTGATCATAGTCTATAAGTATCTTCGTGGAAAATAGAAATTTGATAATAAAGGGCTCTTGAATCTAGCAGAAAAGGTACAACAAGATCCAAGGGCTGATATTAGACAAATTCAGACTTCAAATAAGGTGCAAAGTTTTAACAGTGAAGGTAATTAACCATTGGAACAATTTAACATGAATTGTAATGGGTTCACCATCAGTGGAAACACTTAAATCAAGATTGGACGTTTTTCTAAAAGATCTGCTCTAGTTCAAGCAGGAATTAATTCAGGATAGCCTTATGTCTGTGTTATGCAGTAGATCAAACAAGATGACCATAATAATGATCCCTTATGGCCTTATAGTCTATGGATATATATTGCAGATGTCACCAGATGGCGCTCTTATACATAGTTGTAACTCTCCTTTTCTTAGTATAGGAGCACTGTTCAGTCTTTCAAGAAATGCTGTATTCTTCTTTATTTTGCGATGTAGTATTCTTTAGGGGAGCTGTTACAAGTAGCTTTAATCTCTACCTAGGGATAATTTTTGGTACAAAGTTGCTTTCTAGGAGCCAGGTACTGGTGTTTAGGAAGAGGTTGCCTGATGTTGTGTAGTCACCTATATTCAAAGACTGGTGTATATAGCATAAATAAACAAGTTACACTAAGGAATTACATGGACTCAATGATTTCTCCTTCAATGGGAAGTCAACCTGCAAGACACTGAAATGTGACACCTCTTGATAGAGGGGTGACACTGATGTGAGACTGGAATATATTTTACAAGGAGAACAATTGTGAGCTGGTGTTCCTCTTGAACCAAAATTGATCTTATAGTGAAGGTGCTTTCAGAAATCAAAGCAGTCCAAGAGACAATAAAAGCTGCCAGAAGGTATTAAAACAAGACCTAAAACAGGAACTAAAAGTTTCTCTGAACGAAAGACCTGGAGGCTTTGCAGAGGGAACTAAAACAGGGGCAGGAGCTTCTCAGAAGGAACTGAAGGCAATTAGCTGGAAAGAAAACTTTATTAAATCAGAAGCTACAATGTATCCAGACTGATTTTAAACCCCGCTACAAATTACCCAGCCCAGACTAGCAAAGCAGATAAAGAGAAGAGCAGCAACTTGAGTAACATGCATAGGAAAGATTTCCAGGAAATAGAAAACACCCAAAAAGCTTTTGCCAACTTGAAACTTGCTAATAGAGGGCTTATCTACATGGCCCTGCAGTGTGGAGCAAAGGGGTGGTGGTGGTGAATTGCAGAATTCACCAAAGCATTGTGCTGTAACCAGAAGTGAAAGTAAGCCAGTCTGGGCCAATCCGGCATACCGGCAAGAGCTGGTACGCTGTGCCAGATCAGACTGGCTTCCCCAGGCTGGCGCTTTAAAGGGCCTGGGGCTCCCTGCACCGGCTGGAGCGCCGGGCCCTTTAAATCGCCTCTTAGCCCCGGGGCTCCCAGCTGCCTCTGCAGTTGGTAGCTCCGGGGGTGATTTAAAGGCCCCGGGGCTCCCAGACGCAGCTGGAGTGGGGCCTTTAAATCTTGATTTAAAGGCCACGCCTCTTCCGGTTGAGGCCACGCCCCCACTCGGGACTCTGGCGTACCAGTAAGTCCTTTAAGTTACTTTCACCCCTGGCTGTAACTGCCCCAAGTAGACCCTGCTAGCAGGAACTAAAGGATACCTAGTTTGCTTTAACATAGTCCTGTTTGAAAGATTACATTGTACTAGGTACCTGTTAGTTCTCCCTAGCAGGATATAAAGGGAGTAGTAACAATGTAACTCTTTAGTGTGTGCTGCAACTCACACCCCTTTAATCTACACCATGCGGCTGTGTAGACAAGTCCAGAGATGAGCTGCAGACAGACTAAAGATGCTGGAAGATCACTTACAGGAGAAACGTCCGGGGTTGCAAATACCTGTAGGAGTTAGCTGTTTGGAGGAGGACTCAGGCAAGCCAGAGAATGTGGGTGAGACTGGACACTTCCCTCCCCCCCCCCCCCCGCCCCCCCCAGAAGCTCAGGTGTTGGGGGTGGGACTGCACACTCCTCCTTCCCCTCTCCGCCCCCCCCGCCCCCCGCATCTGCACCCCACAGAAGCTCAGCTACTCCTGGTTTGAGTAATATAAAAGCTCTATCTTTGTGGGAGAAACTTCCTGGGTGGTTAATTTACCTTAGTTTAACATTATATCCCATGTGGAGATGAACAAAGGAGCGGGGGGCTGCAGGGTAGGGAGCTCCCAGCTGCTAACCCAAGAGGCCCATTTCTGATGGTCCTTCAAAACTTACCCTCTGAAAAGAGACTGAGTTATCCTGATTTGCTGCAGGTTTTGATACAAGGTTTGGAGCCGTCCATCTGAGACCTTGCCTGTTTTACAGTGTAAGATTTAGCTTATCAGTCTATATGGTATATACACACCTCCACAGGGACAAGATTTCTAATTGCTGAGGATGCTAATATAGCAGACAAAGGCATTATGAGCTCCAATGGCTGGAAAGGCAAGGTAAACAATTCTAACAATAAGGTGCACTACCACATGAGGGTAATTAACCGCTGGACCAGCTGAGCAAGGGATGTGATAAAATCTCTGCCACTTGAGGTCTTTAAATCAAGATTTAACATTTTTCTAAAAAAATATGCTCTATCCCTAGCAGTAGTTATGGGATTGACATAGGAATTAGGGGATGAAATTCTCTGGCCTGTATAACTCAGGAGATTGGACTGGTTGGTTGCAATGGTCTTTTCTGGCTTTTTCTGGGAAAAAACAGTTGGGGGTCAAACGAAACATTTAATTCAAGCTCAGTGGTTTGAGCTTTGGCCTTCTAAACCCAGGGTTGTGAGTTCAATCCTTGAGGGGGCCGTTTAGGGTTCTGGGGCAAAAATCTGTCTGGGGAATAGTCCTGCTTTGAGTAGGGCGTTGGACTAGATGACCTCCTGAGGGCCCTTCCAATCCTGATAGTCTATGATTATGGTTCAATTTTGAATGTTTTAATTGATTTTTAAATAAAATTAAAGAACTTTTTGAAACAAAAAATTGCTTTGAACCAAAACTTGAAACATTTCATTTTGAAAACATCAGATAAAAATTTTTGAATTTTTCAATTTTTTTTAGTTTCTTTTTATTTTATTCAAAATAATTTGGTGAAACGGACACACATTCAAAAGGTTTCAGTGTTACCAAATCTGCATTTTTCAGCAAAAAGGTTTTGTACCGAAAATTTTGCCCAGCTCTGCTTGTGGTGTCCTGCAGGGATTGGTTCGGAGACCACTGCTATTCAATATCAAGGGTCTGGATGAAATTATAAAAATAAATTGCTGAAAAAGTTTGCAGATGACACAAAGATTGGTGGAGTGGTAAATAATATTGATAAATGGTGCCTAAATGAGAGCTAAACCATCTTGAAAATCTGGCCCCGATTATGTGTGCCGAACACTTGAAAATCTGTCCCTGTATGTCATAACCAGTGTACCTGCAGTGATTCAGAGAACAATGGCTCAGCTGTCCATGGATTAAATGATGCCGTCTGTTATTTGCATGATATATTGACATACTTGATATGGCTCGGGTAGAAGAAACAGAGAGGTAATGAAGGAGAATATTGACCTGCCATTGGAAGATAAAAGTTTGTGAAGGGAAAAGGACCTGAAACTGAACACTGTGACCATGTAATTACTGGGAAGGAGAATGATTGTCTTTTGATTGGCCTGAAGGTGATATAACTGAATATGGTCCTACAGAATGTGAATCTCAAAATGCTAAAGAGAGACTGGAAGAAGAGCAAGAACCGACTGACAGACACCATTGACACAATGGAAATGCAGAGCTCACACAAGACTAAACTTATTACAAAAATACTGTAGAGAAGGAGTGTAACAGAGGGAGCCGGGTAATGTCATTCTCTTCTGTAGACTTTTCTTTTACATGTTTAGGAGTCTGCTCTCATCAGAGGCAGCTACCTTTTTGTGAGGTGATTTATGCACCATGTTGTAGCGTGGGTGACGCGCTTAAGAATTGGCTTATATAATGTGTTAGGAGTGACTGTTGAGCATTTTGGGATCTTTGAATAAAACATGCTATATAAACATCTTGCTTATCTATTTATTATCATCAGCCCCAATTCTGCAAGTCAGTTGGACTGTTCACATACTTAAATTTCGGAACTCACTTAAGTGCCTTGCTGAATGAGGGCCATAAAATTGTGCCAGAGTTCTGCGCTTATGAGCAGATTGCAGGCAATATATGGTAAAGTAGGAGTAAGCAAAACATACTCAATGAATTATTTAGGGGTGAAACACTGGTGTATAATTGACAATAACTAAGGCTGCGTGTCTGTCACAGAGATCATGGAAGTCATGGATTCCGTGACTTTCCATGACCTCCGGGACTTCTGCAGCGGCTGGTGCTGGTAGACAGGCTGCCCGAGCCGGGCAGCCCCTGGGCCAGCAGCAGCAGTTAAGGTGTGTGTGGGAGGGACTCAGGGCTGTGGCAGGGTGTTGGGGTGCATGGCGGCGCTTACGTGGAGGGGGCTCCCCGGGTCCCACTGGCATGTCCCTGAAGCTCCTAGGCAGAGTGGCCAAAGGGGCGCCATCTGCTGCCTGTGCCGCAGGCACCGCCACCGCAGCTCCCATTGGCTGCAGTTCCTGGCCAATGGGAGCTGCGGAGCTGGAATGTGGCAGGAGCAGCGTGCAGAGACCCTCTGGCCACTCCTCCCCCTAGGAGCTGCAGGGACATGCCAGTCAGAGCCTGATAGGGAGCCTACCAATCAGGCTAACCGTCCCTCCCTCCCAGCACCGTACGCTGTCCCTAGGGTGACCAGACGTCCCGATTTTATCGGGACCGTCCCGATATTTCCTTGTTTGTCCCGCGTCCCGACCGACATGCGGTCGGGACACTGGACAAACAAGGAAATGCCCCGGAGCCTAGAGCCCGGAAGTGCTCGCACCCCCCCCCCCGCCCCGACTCCGCCCCCTCCTCCCCCGATTGGCTCCCTCCCCTAATCCCCGCCTCTTTCCCGGGCTCACCATTCCCCCTCCCTCCGCAAGCGCTGGAGGGAGGCCCGGGAGACTCAGGGGGAGCACGGGGCCGGGGTGAGTAACTTTCCGGCCTGGTCCCTTGCAGGCAGGACTCAGTCGGGTGGTAGGGAGAGGAGGGGGGCGGCCTGTGGGGCCAGGCGGCGGCTGTTCTCCACCCCGGGCAGCGGGACACGGGAGCAGCCGCTGCTGCAGCTCCCACTGCCGTGGGGGGAGGAAGCGGCCATGGCGCTCCGCGGCTGCGGAGCCTCCGAACCCCCCGAGCCGGGGCCTGCTGCGGGGACCCAGCAGCGCGTACGCTGCACCCAGCCCCTGGCCAGTCGTGTCTGGGCTGCTGCCCAGCTGGTGCTATCCCGCGGCGGCCCCGGGGCGGAGGCATCGGCAGCCCAGCCCCATTCGTTCCCCTGCGGGGAACCGCTGCCTGCCTCCTCCCCAGCACCAGCGGGGGTTCTGGGTTACCCCCCACAGCACCCACTGCACCCCCAGCCCACCCTTCCAGAGCACCCATGATCCCCCAGCCCAAGTTTTAGTTAGGAGTATATAGTAAAAGTCACGGACAGGTCACGGGCCATGAATTGTTGTTTACTCCCTGTAGGAGGGCTTGGCTGAGGCTCGTCCCTCCACAGGGCTGTGGGGTATCCCACCTCCTCGCAATAGTTCGCTATGGGCCCAGGCCCTGGTTCAGGGCGGGGCAGCAAACAAACAGTCAGGAGCTCAGGCCCTCTGGCAGGGGCTGAGCCAATAGTTCAATATGAGCCCAGGCCCTTCTGGTTCTGAGCGTCTGGTGCAAGGGGGAGACTGCCACCTGTGAGTGGGGTGGCGGGGGGACACAGGCCCACCCACTCCACTGCGTCCCAGCCCGGGGCCCTAGCAGCAGCAGAAGCCCTGCTGCTGTGTCAGTGGGGATCCTGACCGCAACACATTGACATTGGTTTTGGCAGTGCTGCGGCCAGACCAGGGTCGGCTGTCCCCGGGCTACTTCCGGACTCCCCCTCGTAAGGTACCTGGGTTAGGGCGGTGTCCTCGGAGGTTTCCAGCACCATTGGTTCCTCCGGGTAACTGGTGAAGGGTAGGCTTGGCTGCTCCTCTGGGTAGCTGGCCGGGGGTAGGCTTGGCTGGCCCGGCCAGTCCTCGGGTCGGCCGCAGCCTGCCAGCATCTCCCAACCCGGAGGTAGGCCACAGGCATCTGGCCTCTCCGGCGGCTGTCTTTCAAGTGAGCTCTGCAGTTGGGCTTTTATACTTCCTGTCCTGCACCGTGACCTCTGGGGGGTGGGTGCAGGATCCACTGACTCCGCCCACGTTGGTGCTAGGGGAGGCTCGTCCTTCCGCGGGGCTGTGGGGTATCCCACCGCCTCGCTACATTCCCCGTGACCTGTCCATGACTTTCACTAAAAATACCCGTGACTAAAACGTAGCCTTAGCAATAACCAAATGAAATTAAGAAACTGAAAAGTTAGGCTGAATATGAGGAAAAAATGTCCTGAAGCTAATGGGACTGAATAGGCTGTAAGCATAAAATTTGAGTCTAACAGTGACCTTCCCAGTACAAATTTAAAAAACTACTTGTAGAGTAATATCCTAATTGCCCAGCTGAGCAGCAAGTAAGAAGGCCACTTAGCACACATGCTCAGGAACTTCATGCTAGTTTTCCCATTGCCATCATAGACTAGCAGGTCCTGTTACATTCCAGCTTCATGTTACTATCACATGTTATTAGGGGTCAGGTAAGGAGGGTTTTTCACTACATAGCACTGCCGTGAAAACTTCACATTATTTTATACCCGACAGGAGACAGATGTGAAATCATGTGACGTTTTCATGGCAGCACATGCAGTGAAAAACCTTGCTCATCAGATCTCTATAGCATGGTTTGCCGGGATGCAAAGGAGACAAACCCTGCCACTGTTAGCAACTGTGCTGGTCCCTAGCCTGGATAAAAGAGGAGGGTTCTGCAGCTGGGTTTGCAACTCACTCAGGGAAAACCTTATTGCAACAGAAACAGTTCAGTTAAACCAAAACCTGAGGACAGTTGGTGCAGATGGAACTCAAAAAACCCAAAGATGACAGACCTCAGTGGAAGCTGAGATCTCGAGGCATTGAATCCTGACAACCAAATCTGTAACAGGTGTGGGCAAGTGCAATGTACATACTTTGTATAGTACAGGAAAGCTGGCACAGGTTACACAAGAAACGAACAAATACCCCCTGAACATACTCAGCGTCAGTGAGCCAAGATGGACAGGGAGTGGCAAGACAGTGTCTGATGTCGTGACAATCTTATACTCAGGAGGAGGAAAGCACAAAAGAGGTGTAGAAATCATGCTGGATAACGACATAGAGAAGATCTTGCTGGCTTGGGAGCCAGTAAACGCTAGAATAATAATAGCCAGACTGCAACAGGACATGTACATGTTCAATAATCCAAGTATATGCACCAATAAATGAAGCAGGAGACAGTGAAAAGGATACATTTTAGGAGCAAGTGCAGCAAATATTAGATGATGTGCCCAACCATGACATCAAGCTGATGATAGGTGACGTTAATGCACAAATGGGCAACAATTCTATTGCCTGGGAAGAAGTCACGGGCACAGCAGCAGAAGGCAACTGATAATGGTGAACGGCTCCTGAATCTCTGTAGTACAAACACACTAACGCATAGTGACCAAGTACAGCAGCCACCAGGACCTTTTTCTGTCCATTTTTTCTCACTCATTTCTGTTCTTTCTTTCTAATCCTATTCACCTGCGTGGGGTGACAGTGAGGTGCGGTTGCTGGTTCTGTGGTGCTCTTGCAGCTGGGACGCATGCCACAGGGCAGAGAATTTTGAATCAATGAGCTGATGCCTGAGTCAGCAGTGCTTTTGTGAAGCTGGCTGTAGCAAGGGCCAGTGACAGAGAAGGTGGTTTTTCAAGTCTGTATTTTTAGAAGTGAGGGGGGAGGCAGGTTGGCTCTAATGTCAAACAATTTTCCCTACTCTCATTGCTCCTCTCCTATGCTTAGTGCCTCTAGAAGCAGCCTAGCGCTCCCCACATTGGGAAAGATTGCCTGAGTCTATGTGCTGAACGCTGTACCAAGCTGCTCCTATCTGGGGTATTCAGTGCATCATAGCCTTACAATTAGTTCATTTTTAAAAACTTGTAGGTCACCTTTAAAAGGGGATTTTTCCCAATGAGGCAAACTTCAAAGGAAGATGCGACTAATTCCAGCAGCAAAGTCATCATTAGACACTTTCTGGTTTTCCCCGATCTTATTCCAGATGATCTCTCTGCCTCAATAAGAGCATTTACTATCACCATGAAGCCTTACATTTTGAACTAACAACTTTGAGAGGATTGTGTTGTTCCAATTTCAGCCGTATGAATCAAGTAAGACAAGTTGATGCGGTAGGAGGGAACAAACCTTAAATTAAACAACAAGATAGAGCTGCAAAATTCAAAATCTGGTTCAGAGTGTTCAGATGTAGGGTTTTGGAACAACAATAAGCCACCCACACACGAATAATAATACAAAATTACCTCCTTGATATTTAGCGAGGGGAGCCTGGTCTGAGAATATTTAAAAAGATGTGAAAATGAACTGAATCAAAGGGATCACACCCCTCTTTGACCCTACATATTTAGATCTTTGTTTCTGTGAACATGGAGGATTTTTTTAAATCTATTTGTTATTTGTAAATGTTTGTTTAGTTATTTGTGCAAACCAATTAAAACCTTTTTGGTCAACCCCTCTGCTCTCTCCATTTCTTAAGAAACCAACCTGGGAGCCTTAAATCAATGCCCATTTTAGGTCTCTAGCGTAAACTTTAGCTTAAATGGCACCAAGCCACTTCTCCAGCTGGGCTGAGGGAAGGATGCATTTCTGTGGCAGCATCACAAGCCGCAGAACTCTAGCAGCAGCCTGGCATGATTTCAGTTAAAGTTTGGGCAGGGGGTTGTTAAGGCTCCCCGTTCAGCTTTTTACAACTTGAGAGATTTTGCGGGAAAGAAAGGAAGAGAGGTAAGAAGGGGGAGGGATGGATGAGGAGGCAGGAACAGGAATAGGGAAGTCTACAGGCTATGGTTGCCTTTGTAGATGAAGCCTGTAAAACATTTTAAATGTTACTTTATTCTGCACCTACAGAGTCTACTGGTAGAAATAGTCAAAACAGTAAGAGGTGTTTATAAACTTTCTCTTAGGAATCCCCCAAAACTGCGGTGAAAAAAAAGGAAGAAAGGATCGAGCCATCCTCTGATAGCAATGAGCTACTCCTGCATATGCATTAGTTGACTATTGGAGTATTTGACAGCGGTCAAAGATTCTCAACCTAAGGCTAGATTTGCAAAGGGACTTAAGTGTTGTGATGCAACCACAACATATAACTTTTAGGAGCCTAGAAAGTCACACCTAACTTTTAGCCCAGCGATTATGGCATTTGCCAGGATGTGGGAGACTCTGGTCTGCTCTACACTACACAGTTAGGTTGATGTAAGGCCAATTTTGGTCGGACGTACTCCTGGAGATTTAATCACGTGACAATCTTTCATTAAAAATTCATCTTTAATTCCTGGAGATTCCAGGCCAATCCTGGAGAGTTGGCAACCCTACCAAGGCAGCTTATGTCGACCTCATTATGTCAGTGTCCACACTACAGCCTTGACCCACCAATGTAAGTGCCCTACTACACTGACATAATAACTCCACCTCCACAAGAGGTATGGGGCTTATGTCGATGTAGTTAGGGCAATGCAGCGTCCATGCTGGAGCCATGAAATTGACAAGCAAGCCAGGCAGCTAGAGCCCGGCTGCCCCCGGGCACCCACCCTGCTACCTGCTCGAAATCTGGCTGCCCCCTGAGTTCCAGCTCCCCTCTCTCAGTCCAGCTGCTGCCTGGAGGCTCCCCACTCTGAGCCGGGCTGTGCATGTGGGCTCCCTGCTCCAAGCCGGGCTGCTGCCCGCTGCTCTGTCTTCCCACTTCCCGCTCCGAGTCTGGCTGCCACGCTCCACTCAGGGAGCTGAGAAGCCCGGATGGCTGTCGCCTGGGAGGCAGCTAGGTTCCCAATGGGGAGCTGCACAGAGCTGAACGCCCCCACACTACCCCTCTTCAGTTGGTGGAAGAGCCGCTGGTGTGGACATGCACCACCGACAGAAGGAGAGTAGTGTTGACATCAGCCACCACAGTAATTATTACTGCAGTAAGTTGACCTAACATTTCCATTTTTCTGCTACATGGGGAGAAAAGATTTGAATAGAGGTATCCCATACCAGAGGCAGGTTTGCTAACCACTGAGCTGTGGGACACTCTGAGATGGGCTTCCTTAATATCTCCTGTTGAAGCTGGAGTACAAGTAATGAAAGAACAATTGGAGCAGGGGGCTGCACCCAGGGTTACCCAGCACCTAGGGCAGTGCCCTAACCATGGACTACAGAGTCACTCTTGCTCTTGTTTTCTCTCACTCTCTCTCAGGCCCAGTGATTCTTTGGGTATTTATCCACAGTAGAACAATCGTTGGGCCAGAGAGAGAAAGAGAATGCAAGAAAGAGAGTGAATTACTCTGTAGTCCAGTGGTTCAAGACCCCACCTTGTAAATGCCTGGGGACTTAGGCATTTAACTCTGAAGTTTAGGTGTGGATGGTCACATATGGATCCCACCCAGAGTGTGCTCTAGGATGGTATATTATTACAACGAGTGAGGGGGGATATGACAGAGGTCTATCAAAGTATGACTGGTGTGGAGAAAGTGAATAAGGAAGTATAATTTAGTCGTTCACATAACACAAGGAGTTATGTGACACAAGCAAGAGTCACCAAAGGAAATTAATAGGTGGCAGATTTAAAACAAACATAAAGAATTTCTTCACGCAATGCACAGTCAACCTGTGCAACTCATTGCCAGAGGATGTTGTGAAGACCAAAAGTATAACTGGGTTCAAAAAAGAGTTACATAAGTTCATGGAGGACAGGTCCATCAATGGCTATTAGCCAAGATAGTCAGGCCGCAATCCAATGCTCTGGGTGTCCCTAAGCCTCTGACTGCTAGAAACCGTAACTAGAGAACAGGGGGTGGATCACTGAATATATTGCCCTGTTCTGTTCACTCCCTCTGAAGCATCTGGCACCAGCCACTGTTGGAAGACAGGATACTGGGCTAGATGGACCACTGGTCTGAACCAGTATGGCCGTTCTTTTGTTTTCATGATGACTGATGATTAATAGGGACAGTATTAACATAAATTCCTCCTTCATATGTGTGCTCTGAGTTAGTGCCAAGAAGGTAGGCTAGAAATTAGAAGCAGGTTTCTAACTATCAGAGGAGTGCGGTTCTGGAACAGTGTCCCAATAGGAGCCATTGGGATGAGAAAAATAAGAGGCTTTAAAATGGAGCTGAATAAGTCTATGAACAGGGTTATAAAAAGAGGTTGCCTATGATAGTGAAGCAGATGACCCAGGAGGTCCCTTTCAGGCCCATGTCTTATGTAACTCCTGTTTAACCAGGTAACAAATTGGTTTAAATTTCTAAGCTCTGCTCCTTTTAAAACAAATGGACAAATGAAGTATATTTTCCTAGGCATTGAGAGCTTTAGTCAAATGCAGATGGATTTATGAGGCACCGAGCCAAATAATAATTCTTCCTTTTCTTTTTCTTTCTTTTAAATGAAAACACCAAAGAAACTGCATACAAATTAACTATAAATGCTGTGGAGGCTGAAAAATTAAGTTAAGAGTTCTTCTGTATTCAATAGAGTTAAAATTGAAAGCTCAATTTTAGCTCTACACATTTAATTCTTTAAAGTATATTCTGTCTTTAGCTCATTATACACAATTTGTCAGTAAACACAATTTATAATATAATACAAAATGGTTTTTGTTATAAACCATTACATATAGTAAATTATATTTCCATACATTGAGATTTGACTGCATTTTTAAGTCTCAATGAGGTTTAAAAAACAATCCAAGTTTGAAGAAAATCAGTTCAGTAGTTTTAATGTCATTCATGTTTTAAATTGGTAAATTGAAATTGTTCCATTTTAAAAATCAATTCAAGTCTTCTATGGTTTAGAATACAGAGCCATCCCTAATGTCTGGCATTGCCTCAATCTCTAGGAGCATTTCAGTCTTTGAAACTGTCATATTTAAATAATGACTTCCTACTTTGGAGTACTTCGTTTCCCATTCCCAAAATTGCATTAACACTAGTATTTGGTATGAAATATAGTACATTATTTCCAGAGAACACTCTGTCTCCAGGAGATTTTTATATCTGCATCCACATTTCTTTTGAAACATTTTCCTAAATTGGCACTTTGTACCATCTGTCCAGTGAGCTGAGGTACTGAAATGAATTATGATGACCACGGTATCCTGATGATGGCTACCAGATTCACTTCTAAACTAAGGGGGGGGAAAGGAAATATTTGAGCACCAAAAACTATTAGATTAGAAAATACATAATTTAGAAACCCACAGCTTCAGGGATAATTAGGACAAGCTGCATGGAATGCCCTAGAGTCCCTTTCTAATAGTGCTAATTGCCTAAATCTGTATTAATTGGTGTGCAACATGGTGCCAAGTGCGTTTTAATTTTTTTGCACCAGAAGCCAACTGCAGGGAATGGATAACTCAAAAATCCTAGCTTCAAGAAAATATCCAGTGTACAGCAGAGCCCGCACAGAATGATAAATTCAAGTCAGAATAGTCCTATTAGACGATCCAGTCCATAGCTCTACCAATGCAGGATTTCTCCCTGTAGAACATTTTCTAGTCCAGTGTAGTTTCAGAAGTCCCAAATCATGGGACTTTCACGTAGACCCACTCATGCTTGCACTCATCAAGCTAGTGTGCTAAAAACAGTAGCGTCACTGGGGAAGCATGGGCAGTGGCAGCATGACCTACCCACCCTGAGTACAAACCCATGAGTATATACTCAGCATGGCTAGCCAATGCCACTGCACTGACTACACTACTATTTTTAGCACATTAGTCACACCTCTAGCTTCAAGTGTAAACATACATAGAATCATAGAAGATTATATTTGGAAGAGACCACAGGAGATCATCTAGTCCAACCCCTTGCTCAAAGCAGGACCAACACCAACTAAATCATCCCAGCCAGAGCTTTGTCAAGCTGGGCTTTAAAAACTCTAAGGATGGAGATTCCACCACCTCCCTAAATAACCCATTCCAGTGCTTCACCATTCTCCTAGTGAAATCGTTTTTCGTAATATCCAACCTAGACCTCCCCCACTGCAACTTGAGACCATTGCTTCTTGTCATCTGCCACCTCTGAGAACAGCCAAGCTCCATCCTCTTTGGAATCCCCATTCAGGTAGTTGAAGGCTGCTATCAAATCTCCCCCTCACTCTTCTCTTCTGCAGACTAAATAAGACCAATTCCCTAAGCCTCTCCTTGTAAGTCATGTGCTCCAGCCCCCTAATCATTTTTGTTGCACTTCGCTGGACTCTCTCCAATTTGTCCACATCCTTTCTGTAGTGGGGGGCCCAAAACTGGATGCAGTTCTCCAGATGTGGGCTCACCAGTGCTGAATGAAATATTCACTTCCCTTGATCTGCTGGCAATGCTCCTACTAATGCAGCCCAATATGCCGTTAGCCTTCTTGGCAACAAGGGCACACTGTTGACTCATATCCAGCTTCTCATCCACTGTAATCCCCAGATCCTTTTCTGCAGAACTGCCGCTTAGCCAGTCGGTCCCCAGCCTGTAGCAGTGCATGGGATTCTTCCATCCTAAGTGCAGGACTCTGCACTTGTCCTTGTTGAACATCATCAGATTTCTTTTGGCCCAATCCCCCAATTTGTCTAGGTCACTCTGGACCCTATCCCTATCCTCCAGCATATCTAACTCTCCCCCCAGCTTAGTGTCATCCGTGAATTTGCTGAGGTGCAATCCATCCCATCATCCAGATCATTAATGAAGATGTTGAACAAAAATGGCCCCAGGACCGACCATTGAGGTAGTCCGATGCCAACTAGACATCGAGCCATTGATCACTACCCGTTGAGCCTGAGGATCTAGCCAGCTTTCTAGCCACCTTATAGTGCATTCATCCAATCCATACTTCTTTAACTTGCTGGCAAGAATAGTGTGGGAGACCATATCAAAAGGTTTGCTAAAGTCAAGGTATATCACATCCACCACTTTCCCCATATCCACAGAGCCAGTTATTTCATCATAGAAGGCAATCAGGTTGGTCAGACATGACTTGCCCTTGGTGAATCCACTTGACTGTTCCTCATCACCTTCCTCTTCTCCAAGTACTTCAAAATGGAATATTTGAAGACCTGCTCCATGATTTTTCCAGGGACTGAGGTGAGTTCCCCAGATTCTCCTTCTTCCTTTTTTTAAAGATTTGTTTTTGACAAATCCCTGATGACTGTTACTTATCACCTTATTATCCTCTAGATGTTTGCAAACTGATTGCTTAATTATTTGCTCCATTATCTTTCTGGGTACAGAAGTTAAGCTGACTGGGTTGTCCTTATTTTCCTTTTTATAGATTGGCACTATTTGCCCTTTTCCAGAGTTCTGGAATCTCTCCCGTCTTCCATGACTTTTCATAGATAATCGCTAATGGCTCAGATATTTCCTCAGTCAGCTCCCTGAGTATTCTAGGATGCATTTCATCAGGCCCTGGTGACTTGAAGACATCTACATTTTCTAAATAATTTTTTACTTGTTATTTCCCTATTTTAGCCTCTGATCCTACCTCATTTGCACTGGCATTCACTATGTTAGACATCCAATCACTACCAACCCTCTTGGTGAAAACCGAAACAAAGAAGTCATTAAGCACCTCTGCTATTTCCACATTTTCTGTTATTGTTCCTCCTACCCCCCTCTCACCCCCATTGTCACCCTCATGGATGCAGGTTGAGCTTGGTGAAGAACTTTGCCATACTAACCCATTCTAGAAGCCCACTGATCAGTAGGAGAGGATATTGATTCTTGATGGTAATAGTGTTCCAAAGCCTGATAATCAACACAGATATGTCCTCCTTTTCAATGAACAAGATAGGGGCTCTTGCACGGGATTTGGAGGGTTGGACAAAGTTTTTAGCCAGATTCTCATCCAGGTAATCTCAAAGGCTTTTGAGCTTGGGTTCCGATAAAGGGTAAATATGCCCAAATGGGATCTTTTGCTCTGGCTGGAGGTCTACGGGGCAGTCACAGAGTCGATTTGAGGATGGGACATCGGTGTTCTCTTTATCGACCATATCCACAAGGTCATTATACTTGACTGGAATGAAGGAACCAGTATTTCTGAAGTTGATGTACTACCACGCAGGAAGAGGGTTTTGCCAACGGTCAGTTCCATCTCCCCACCTCCTAGATCTTCCTAGACATTACAGCCAGCAAAACCTGGAGTTGAACCATACCTCCTGCTCTGCCCAGGAAATGCTTGAGTTGTGGAGGGAGAGCCAGGGGAGGCCCCAAAGTGCTGCAAAATACTCAGATCAAACTGCATAATCTTCTGGTGGTTCTGGATTTTGATCTGGAGAACTGCTATGGGATTTTCTCCTGGGGACACAAAGTCCTGGGACATCCATGTGACATAAAGCAATTATGCAGGCCCTTGTGCTGCCTACCCACCAGCAATTACTGGAGGTATGCAAGTTCAGAATGCAGCCCAACACTTCAGCATCTCTCTATCCCTTTTGAACAGTTTAATTAACAAAGAAATGTATGACTTTGTTCAAGGTCCCACTCTTTTCTGCTGCCTCTAATGTTACCGTGCATATGGTATTTTATGATCCATGATGTGCAGCCCTTTGTAATGCCTGCATGGCAGAGGCAACAGAAATAAAACGTTCTTAATCTAGTGAAAACAGTGTACAAGAAAAAATAGCTGTTCTCTGCCAGATTTCCAGAGGTATTTAGGCACCCAAATATGCAGATGGGCACCTAGTGGGATTTTCATAGGCACCAAAGTGTTTGAAAATCCCAGTAGGCACCTATCTGCATCTTTATGTGCCTAAATCCCTTTGAAAATCTGCCACTAAGAGCTCTGAAAAGTTACCATGGTGATGAGCAGATAGAAGATAATACATATATAGGGATGGTGTATGTGTGGGACAGATCCTTATTTCGGTTCCCAATACTTTCATCCCACCATTGGGTTTCCAATGTTCCCATCACCACTGTATATAGGTGCTTAGTTTTCTGATATCTCGATATCTGATGCAGCCAGATTCCCTCCTTGCTCTAGCTAGCAGGTGCACAGAGCATTCTTAACAAAAAGGGTGCAAACAATATCTAGACGTCTTAGGAATTGTGTAAATTACCCTAAGAGATGCTACCCTGTGATCTCATCATTAATAAGGCATGGGGCAGATTGTGATGTATGCAGATGGTCAAATAAGTCATTGTAATGCTTGGCAAATGCATTGCAAATTTGGCATTCTAGAATCAACCAACTATTCAGGAATAATTTTTTCCTGATATTTGCCCAGTCTAGTTCCGCCTGCTACAACAGGTGCACCACTGTCATCATCCGAGCTGGGCAGGCAGGCAGGGGTATGCTAAAAGCGATACTGTATTATGATACATAGAGCTGTTTGTAAACATTCTCATCCATGTCAGCTATGTTTTTATTCCCATATACTTCTGATTTACTTTGATAGTTATGGGTAACTATGTCTTCTGGGATTTGGGACTGTATTCCCACTATGTTTTACACTGATATAATCAGCTGCCACTCCTTCTGTGCTCTGCATAATGGAGAACTTTCACATCTTAGCTGATTGCCATGGTTACAGGCAACCTGCTTGGGACATCAGGAACCATAAATGAAGGTACTTTTACAGCATTTAGGTAAACAAACCTCCACTCTGAAACCATACCCCAGGTTGCTGACACAGCAAATGCACAAAGGTTTGATAGGAAAATAAGGTACGGTTTATTATTTTGAGTTTCAGAGCAACTTAGCTTTTTGCTCTGAGTGGTAGGGACAGGCTGCACGACCCATTACCCCCTCCTCTGGGTCCTTCACTGGCTGCGTATCTGTCTCCTAATATGTAAGAAAATGGCCTTTCTTGTTTTCAAAACACTCAACCACAAAGATATGCTGGAGCTGGAAACTTGGCAGGCATGTAGGAACTGATCTAAAGCCTACTATCATCACTGGGAGTCTTTCTGTGGGTCCTCTCCATGGTGGAGAATACTTCTTTCCAGGGTATAAAGGCAGGGGGAAGTGTGGCTTCACTGGAGAGCCACAGCCTTTGTGGAGCTACAAGACCTCCACACTAATGACCTTGTCCTCCACTTAATCAGCCATGGTTCAGGTGGCCCCCAAGGGATCCACAAGATTTAGTGAATATTATGCAGCCAGTTTGCTAAAAGGGTAGCTACATGGAGTTTTCTTCCCTCTTAGCTCCTTCTTCTATATCTTCCCCTGTAGGGATAATCGGGTCCTGTCTTAAGCACAGTTGTGTAGTTTTCTCTATTTGTTAATTGTATATCTTAATATAGTTTTCCTTATGTTATAAAATGTACAACCTAAAATCCACAGGATGTACAACAGCACTGGGGAATTGTCTACACAGTGCAGCAATGCACACTAGAGGGTTATGATTTCCAAAGCGAATCAAGATGTTGAGCACTAACTGGAACTTTTAGTTTGCACCAGCGGGGTCAACACGGGCCAGTTACTGCATAACACTTTGGTGCACTTGAGAAATCACACCCCTCTAGTGTGCACTGCCACACTGCCTGGGCATTTCCTGATTTCGTGATTTTTGCTGTGTAGCCATAATGGTGCATTGGTGCTGTCTTTTGCACTTAATTTTCCTTGTTAGTAAATATTCATCTTTGTCATGCAAGACCTTTTAAAGGAGCACATGACAGGTCAAACTGACCCAAAATTTAGGTTTTGTGGAAGCAAGTTTTGCAAAACGTAAGCCCAATAGAAACGTTTCAAGGTTTGTTTTTAAAGAAATCAATGTGCCTGTGTAGCATTTCCATCCCAAATACGGAAAGGTTGTGCAAATGAATGCTCCAGGCTGAGAGAAAGGCAAAATATAAACAAATGGCGTAAGTGGTGAAACATTAATTAGATTTCTTAAAAATTCCTTCATTTACATCCTTAAGGTTTAAATTCATACATAACATCATTCTTCCTCTTTGTTAAAGACAATAAAGTTTTTAATCAGTATCTTCTGACTGACCCTCCTGAAGATTTTTGTACGACATTTTATCAAAGCATTAGCATATATTAACTATTCTCTCATGAAGAGGCAGTGTAAGATGAGTACCCTTAAAACCTGTCCCTGCTTAAAATCTCTTACACGCTTGTTGACTTCTCTCACCATAAGATGCTGGAAGAGCCAGGAACGCATTATATTGGTAGCGTGCTTCGGTAGGACCCCCCGTTTGTTCTTTGACTTTTTATCTTCACTGTCAAGGAGGGAGGTCAGATCCAGGTTAACCTACAGGGCAGGAAAGGAGAAAGAAAAGCTTAAATAACAGCGCAGGTAAAATTGTGTTGCCATGGTGACAAAACACACAATGGCTGCTTGATTTCATGGTGGCTTTGCTGGGCTACAGAGCTGTCTGCCATTCACAGAGGTAAAAGCAAAATGGCTTAAGATGAATTTTATTAAAGTCTTTCTTCTGTAACCTGGCGTAAAATATCCCATTTCTCAATGAAGATGTAGGATTGGCAAATGGAAAAAAAGAGATTTTAGTGTTTGTTTACTGGAGGTGATGAGGTAAATAGTAACTACTTCATCACTCTTGCTTGCACCTGTTGTTGTCATTAAGTTCACATCAAAGTGATTGAGCTGTGTCAGAGTCCTTGTCTGCACCTGGGGATAATCTCAATTCAGCAACGGGGGGGGGGGCAGTGTTAGGTGCAGCTATACCACTGTTAATCCCTGTTTGCCCCAGTTTTCAATCTTGATTAGCTCAATCAATGCAAACTCCAGCTTGCCTTTGTCTACCCTGAATGGTCAGCAGCGATACAGCTCCACTGGCTGCTGAACTGGGGTTGTTGGAAGTCTAATTAGAATATGGAGGTGTTGGTAACAGAATGTGCTGTCTGTATATATGTAAATAGTTAGGAACAGGTAAGGTGCCAGTACATGGCAATTTAAGAATATGTAGCCGAGTTCTAGGGTATTGGGTACTGCAAATGGATTCCTCTGGCAGCTCATTACAGGCGGCTCCGGTCTTGCCGGACTGCAACGACAATGAATCTGGCAGGCAACCTTGATCAAACTTTCCTACTGAAAAAATAATACAATTTGGCACAATTGACCCTAAGTGCCAACGCAAAGTGTCATTCAAATATGTTCCCTACAGGCCCAAATGCTGTCTGCATTGCCCACATCAGACCCAGAATACAGTTAGCCTGAGGCAGTTGTAGCAGTAACTACCTTTACCCATGAAAGCTTATGCTCCCAATACTTCTGTTAGTCTTAAAGGTGCCACAGGACCCTCTGTTGCTTTTTACCGTTTCTCTGAACAACCATTTGCTGCTTGAGATGAAAACCCTTAATCTATTAATGAATTTTAAACATGTGAGTCTCAATCAAATTATTCCCAGAACAGCAGAGAAACATGTTTTTAAACAGAAAGCCGGGTGTGTATAAATATGTAACCCCCCAAGGAGATTCCTGGGGTTCTGTGTGATGGTAGTTCAGCAAGAGGCACGTTGTCCCTGGTAGGGAAGGAAGGGGGCCAAGGACAGACTTGGAGTCTGCTTGGCAACCCAGAGGGAGAGAGGAGAGCCACTATGTAGAACAAAAAGGGCCCTGTTGGTTTGAGGAAAGATTGCAGGAGCCTGCTCAGAGCAAATGATTGACAAGGGAAAGCCAAGGAAGAAGAGCTAGCCTGACCAATAGGGAGTGAAATGCCCTTCCCAGGGAGCCCTGAAGGGGGGAGAAGCCATTTTGGGGAGTAGTCTACAGCCGGGCAGGATGGCCTGTCAGGGGTGGGGACGACTGGTGAGTCCCAGGCCTGCATGCAGGGTTCCCCCTGAGAACTGGCCTCTGGGGACCTGAAAGCAAGATCCCTCAGCTTGAGCCTTTCCCGCTCCAAGGCAACACCCAGCTTATAGAGTTTTATTGGGAAAAGTTCCCCCAGCCCAGCTGAGTTAGCTCCCCAGCCCCCTAGGTGAGATCAGTCACCACATGGCCAGCTCTGCTCCCGGGCTCGTCCAGGGCTGCTGCCTGCTGGGAGTGTGTCTGAGCACTGGGGCAGGAGACTACAGTTTGGAGTTCAGTAGAGTTATTGTAACCTGCACCGTGAGCCCTGCACCCCTTAGTGGGGAGGGGAAATCCTGGCACCAGAAGCAGCCTGACTTCTGCATGGAGAGGACGCCTGCCAGCAGCGCTCATCAGCCCCTCTGATGAGATGGTCCAGAGCCATCTCTGAACCTGCAGATCCGTCGTGGAGTTGTGAGTGCACCATTCTTCAGTTAGCTAGTCAGGGAAATTGTCTGGGAGACCCCTACTCCCGAACTGTGTCCTCAAGCCCAAGGGGAAAGGTTTGGGGATTGTATCACCTGCTGCCTATTCAATCTGCAGAGGGACGTACCACCCCACCACGTGAGAGTCCTTTGGGCTGTACTGAACCCAGTCAGCCACATTGCTAGCTGCTGCACCAATGATCTCGTGTTCACAGTCATCAAGGGCCCCTATGAAGTACGCGTACAAATGGGACACTACCTGTACGTTTGTTATATCAGGTCACATGACTGGGGAAATTCACAGGTATTATCAGCATGGACACCGGTGACCCTGAGAATATGTTTTACCCTGTTATGTTATATTTACCTTCTGTTTAATAGAATTACTGTTACATACATTATAATGTGTTTGTGTTATCGCTTGGTAGTCTGCAACTATCTGCAAGTCAGTGGGGGTTACCCTGTGATTAGAATTTTCCTCGCAAGCTGCCCTGGTGACCCTGCCAGGAAGGAGCAAGGCAGGTGGAGGCACTGCCAAATACATTCCTATGGGAAGAAAAAGAAGTTACATTCTGTTGAGTGGATGGCAGGATCCAGAAGAACCCAGGCCTGTCCCTCAAAACCCGTAAGGAGCTTGGCGCTAACGGAGGTAACCAGGTGGATGGGGGCACTATATATATTCTTGGGAAGCAGAAAGAGAAGAGTTTTAATGAGGTTGCAGGAAACTAGCTCAAATCTCAACATCAACTTAAAGCCTTTTCTTTTCTTTCTTTCTTTCTTTCTTTCTTTAGGTTCTTCATCAAAACACGTCTCCGGTATGAATTAAACATCACTATGGCAGCCCAGTGTCAGGTATAAATGATTCCCTCAGGCAAAGATTGTGATGTATTGCAGGGCCTAGGCAGAATAAATTACCCAGGCAGTACAGGAATAGCATCAGGAGGTGCTTGTCCAGGGCTCTGTCACTGCCACAATATTCCCAGCATACTTGTATTTCACACATCTGATCAGTTTCGCTCTATGATCTGAGCCAGCAATTCCCTTTATGCATTAAAAAGAACCTAGATTTGGATTTTATTTTTTCTTCCTCCTCCAGGCTCAAAGAGCTGAGGACAAGGTAAGGACCAGGGAGACGGCAGTAGTGAAAAATGCACTTCCGAGAGTTTTATTAAGCTTTGTAAAATAAGAAATAAATGCATTAATGTGAAAAGAGGGCGAGTGCAAGTTCAAAGGGCTCAAAGACTGATCAGGTGCTATCTGGTTTCAACTGGCGCAGTGTAAAATGTTGAAACTGAAATGCAGAGTTTCACCTGTGTAACACTAGAAGGTATATGATTTTTCCCAGATCAGAGCATGCCGGGGAAGAGACTAACTGGAATTCATCTGCCACAGCAAGAAATACCTACACGGAATTTACCTGGGACTGTGGCAGGGTGAACAAAATTATCTACTCTGCTCTATAAAGCTAGGGTCAAAAGAGAGTAACAGAGTCTGCACTGGGATCAGATGGGGAGAGAAAAGGGGAGGGCTCCTTCGAGCTCTTATTCATTCCCTGGGTGCTTTTCTATATCAAACAAAGCAAGAGGGTAGTTTGTGCCCTCTATGTTACCCTGTAAATGCAGAGGCTGCATTATTACTCCTGGGAACCTGCGACTCTTCAGGAAGTTTGATCCTGGGTCTTACACTTTGTATTTGAATAGTTTCAAGTCCCAGTGATTTTTACCACCCCAGCCCATGTTGTTAGAGACATAAAGAAAGTCGATCTCACCAGATCTTTCACAGTCTTCCATCCATCAGGTAGCTTTTCTGGAGAACACATGAGTAAGGCTGCGTGTCTGTCACAGAGGTAATGGAAGTCACGGATTTGGTGACTTTCCATGATCTACGTGACTTCTGCAGTGGCCAGCAGCAGCAGTTTGGGTGTGTGGGAGGGGCCTCAGGGCTGGGGCAGGGGGTTGGGGTGCGTGTTGGTGCTTACCTGGGGGTGGGGGCGCTCCCCAGCTCCCACTGATATGTCCATGCAGCTCCCATTGGCTTTGGAGCTCCGCGTGCTGCCCATGCCCACAGGTGCCGCCCCTGCAGCTCCCATTGGCTTTGGGAGCCAGCATTGTGGTGGAAGCAGTGCGCGGAGCCCCCCTGGCCGCCCCTCCCCCTATGAGCTGCAGAGACATGCTGGTCAGAGCCAGATAGGGAGCCCACCAGCCCCGCCAACCCTCCTCCCCACTCCTAGCACCAGCAGGGGTTCTGGGCCGTGCGCCGCTGCCCGCCTCCCCAGAGCACCCGTGGTCCCCCCAACTCAAGTTTTAGTTAAGGGTATATAGTAAAAGTCATGGACAGGTCACAGGCCATGAACTGTTGTTTCTTGCCCGTGACCCGTCCATGACTTTTACTAAAAATACCTGTGACTAAAACATAGCCTTACACATGAGTGATGAGCTTTACACTGAATTCTCCAAAACGTTCATGTCTCAAATGAGCAGGTCTCCCCCAACCAAAAAGAATTAAAAATGATAAATAATGGATGGCATCTCCATAGCTTTGGGAGTTTTAGCCTTGGGTGCAGGCAGTCTTATGGAAGGCTGCCACTTCCATAGTTAAGGTTGAGAAGAACTTTCTGTTTAAGAGCTGACTTTCGAAGTGCTGAAAAATTCACTTCCCTAGGGGTTTGTCATAAAACGTGTTATGCTACAAGAGGCACTGGGGTATACATTGTGCTATAAATTTAGGGTTATTTGTTCAAGGGGTTCCCAAAATATAGGCCCTCTCCAAAAAATGAGCGCTTTGAACATTTTCAGATTTATCTAACTTTTTTTGCTGAGCGCTACAGAAAAACTATGGCTCTGTCCCTCATAATAGTAATGTGGTGGATTGAAAACTGCTATGGCATGATATTTTGATTAAGAAACTAGAATGACACAAAATCAACTTGGCACACGTTAAATGGATTAAAAACCACTACTAACTGATAGGTCTCAAAACGTAATTGTAACCAGAGAATCATCACTGAGCACTTGGATTTCTAAGTGGGGTCCCACAGGCATCAGTTCCTGACCTTATGCTATTTAACATTTTTTATCAATGATCTGGAAGGAAAAAATATCAGCCGATGACATGAAGATTGAGGGGAACGGTAAATAATGAAGAGGCTGGGTCCCTAATGCAGAGCAATCTGGACTGCTTGGTAAACTGAGACAAGTGGACAATATGTATTTCAGTTCAGCCAAATGTAAAGTCATACATTTAGCAACAAAGAATGTAGACCATCTTTACGTGATGGGGGACTCTATCCTGGGAAGCAGTGACTCTGAAAAAGACTTGGGGGTCAGAGTGGATAATCAGCAGAACATGAGCTCCCAGTGTGATGTTGTGGCATAAAGGGCTAATGCGACACTTGAATGTATGAACAGGAGACTTCTGGGTAGGAGTCAAGAGGTTATTTGACCTCTGCATTTGGCACTGGTGGGACCACTACTGGAATCCTGTGTCCAGTTCTGGTGTCCACACTTGAAGAATGTTGAAAAATTGGCGAGAGTTCAGAAAAGAGCCACAAGAATGATTAAAGGATTAGAAAACCTGCCTTATAGTGAAAGACTCAAGGAGCTCCATTTATTTGGCTTATCAAAGAGGAGGTTAAAGGGTGCCTGGATCACAGTCTAGAAGTACCTACATGGAGAACAGAAATTTCATAGAGGGCTCTTCAGTCTAACAGAAAAAGGTAGAACATAATCCAATGTCTGGACATTGAAGCTAGACAAATTCAGATTACAAATAAGGTGCAAAGTTTTAACAATGAGTGTAATTAACTATTGGAACGATTTACCCGGGGCCGGCTCCAGGCACCAGTGCAGCAAGCAGGTGCTTGGGGCGGCCAACAGAAAGGGGCGGCACGTCCGGCTCTTTGGTGGCAATTTGGCAGAAGAACGAAGTGGCGCAGTGGAGCTGCCACCGAAGTGCCGCCGATCGCAGCTTTCCCCCACCACCCCGGCCGCTTGGGGCGTCAGAAACACTGGAGCCGGCCCTGGATTTACCAAGGTTTGTAGTGGAATCTCCATCACTGGGAATGTTCAGATGTTTTTCTAAAAGATCTGCTCTAGTTCAAACAGGAATTATTAATACAGGGAAGTTCTCTGGCCTGTGTTATACAGGAGGTCAGACTAGATAACCACAATGTTTCCTTCTGGCATCCTAATATATTAATCTGAGTGAGTTCCTGGTCCATGATGATGGCTCAGACACTGTGATAATACAAATAATAAATAGCACCCCCTGAGTTTTGAGAGCCAAGAGGGGCCATTGTGATCATGTACATGGCCCTCCTGCATAACACAGCCCAGAAAATAGGGATCCCTGATTCCTCATCCCTGGATCAATAGAGCTAGATCTAACCCTGTGGGTCAGTGCCAGTATACAAACAGGAGAGCATAACATAATGCAGAAAATGGTAGGTTTTCTTGGTTATGTAACCACTAGCATAGCGTGTGCTATATTCCACTGTAGTGGCTGATCCACACTGAGGATAACCATCTATTGCCACCACTTTAATTCTTTAACTCAAATAGTAGATGTCTGTGCTGTGGATCTGAAGTTCTTGTAGGTCTGTGGCAATTCTCCAAAAAGGGCCATGCATTTGAAGTTTAATGTACCCACCCATACACGCACACACATCATATCATTTGAAAGTTTATTTTATGTACATTTAGATGAGATATGATCTGGAGCTGTCAAGTGGTGCCATAAACCTGTAGGCAAGGTTGAATGATAGTACCCGAATGAGTCTTTCCCCCCCGCAAAGTTCCAGAAACACTGCCACATAACTACAGTTTTTACTGTAGAAGTTAATTTCGGCACATTAATGTGGTATTTGTTGGTCAACGCTACCAGTCAACAATGTATTGAAAGTTTATTGGTTTTGCATGGGCATTTGTTTAGAAATCATTTAGCTATTTAGTATTTGGCAGATGTCAACATTTTGCAATATACTAACATGAAATGTTTTCATCTTCTTAATTGTCAAATTGTGATTATAATAGCTTTCTATAATTTCAGTTCAGATTTGCTGACCAGCTCAGTCTCACACTGAAGGTTGTGCTCCAATAGCCGTAGATTGCATGCCCGTAGTTTGGACTGCGTAGCTTCATATTATGAATACGAAAAAGCTATGAGAGAAAGAAATGCCTAACAAGAAGTAATGAAGACTAAGTCCACAAATAAGTCCTTGCCTCTGCACTGAAGAGGGATGAAGAGCATGTTATAACTCCTATGACCCAGGTCATCAACAATATGACAAACCCATCTGACCCTGAATCACATCCAGAGGTGCTTATCAACCTATCTATTGCAGTGCATGTAACTCAGATGTACAAGAGTCTGCTGAAAATAGCAGGTGTTGGTGAAGAACAAATGGAGAAATTTGTGAGAGGTGCACTTGATTCTGATGGGACATGTAGCTTTTTCAGCCCAGTCAAGAAATCTGGCATCAAAACATTTACTGACGTGGCCAGGAAAACCATATCTAAGTCTGGCAAGCGAGGGACAATCAGAGCAGCTATCGGTCCTGAAACTGTTTTCCGCACAGCCCCGTCCTTAGCAAGGTGCAGTGACGATTTCTCTATGGCAACTGTTCTTCGTCACCCAAAAGGACCTGTGCCTATGTCCCTCTTGGATACTGATGGAACAATGAGAAGAACAGACAAAGCTGAATTAGGGCATCAGCTGGAAGCTCAAGCTGAAAGAATCCGGAAGCTAAGACAATGTAACATAGAAACCATAGTATACCTCAGAGGTGCCATGGCTGTCATACAAATGATGGCTGGAGACAAATCCCACATATTGATGAATTGGCTGCTGAGAACCTAAGACAGATCATAGAAGGATTTAACAAAGCTAATTCTGTAATTAAAGTCTTTGACAGATATAATAGCAGTAACGCTATGAAAAGGGCAGAAAGACCGCACCAGACAGGATCTAAGGCTGGATGTAAGAAACCCCAGGTGACTGGTGGTTGCCATGTGCCTCCATGGAAAATGTTTCTAAAGCTGGTATCCAACCAGCAGTCACTTGTAACATTTTTCTGTGCATATAGGGTTCAAAATGCACCCAAGAGGGTAGGAGCACACCCAACACAAACACTTCTCGTGGAGGCTTTTCCAATGGTGAAGTAGCAAAGTTCATCAGCAGCATGGGTCCTGAAGAAGCCCAAGACTTGACAGTACTCACGAGTAAGCAGACACAAGGATGCTTCTTCACCCAGTATGTGCCAATATGGCTTTTGGGTCTTTTGGTGTCCAAGGAATCATAGTCATTAGGTCACCCGATACAGATGTTTTGGTCCTTGCTATTTGCTACTTTCCAAAAATGGAACACACAGATAACATGTGCATTGAAACAAGCACCATTGCCAGCACAATCAACAAGCATTATTCCATAGCTGTGCATGCAATTTGTGACCAACTCACTCCTGATTTCTACATCATACTTCCTGCTGTATATTTATTAACAGGATGTGGCTCTGCCATCCCTATTTGGCATTGGGGAAAAATCTGGGTTTAATTTTCAAAGAAAGGAAGTTTACCACTTCAGAGATCTTGCCAAATTGGGAGACAGTTACAGACAAGCCCCCATTTCCGCAGCAAGGAAGTTGGTAGCAGTGCTGTATGACCAGGGGGAGAAAGAAAAGGAGACCCTTGGAGACCTGAATTGCTTGCATCTCAGTCTAGCCAGCAAAAAGGACAAGTCACTGGGCAAACTTCCACCATGGGAAGACATGTTTGAAGAACATAAGAATAGCGATACTGGGTCAGACCAGTGGTCCATCTAGCCCACTACCTTGTCTTCTGACAGTGGCTAGTGCCAGACACTTCAAAGGGAATGAACAGAACAGGACAATTATCAAGTGATCCATCCCCTATAGTCCAGTCCCAACATCTAGCAGTCAGAGGCTTAGGGACACTCAAAGTATGGGGTTTCATCCCTGACCATCTTAGCTAAAAGCTATTGATGGACTATCCTCCAGGAATATATCTATTTCAGTTTTGAACCCATTTATACGTTTGGCCTTCAGATGGCCCTGGCAATGAGTTCTACAGGTTGACTGTGCATTATGTGAAGAAGTACTTCACTATGTTTGTTTTAAACATGCTGCCTATTAATTTCCTTGGGTTACCTTTGGTTCTTGTGTTATGTGATGGGGTAAATAACATGTCCTTATTCACTTTCTCCACGCCATTCAGGATTTTATAGATCTCTTTCATATCCCCCCTCAGTCATCTCTTTTCCAAGCTGAAAAGTCCTGGTCTTTTTAATCTCTCCTCATATAGAAGCTCTTCCATACCCTTAATAATTTTTGTTGCCTTTCTCTGGAACTTTTCCACTTCTAATTTTTTTTGAGATTGGGGATGACCAGAACTGCCTGCAGTATTGAAGGTGTGGGCGTATCATGGATTTATATAGTGGCATTATGATATTTTCTGTCTTATTTATCCCTTTCCTCATGGTTCCTAACATTCTGTTAGCTTTATTGACTGCTGCTGCTCATTAAGTGGTTGTTTTCAAATAACTATTGTGACAGACCCAGACCAGTGGGGTACAGGAGTCTGGTAGAGGGCAAATATACTGGTCACTGGATAAGTAGTTTTCTGTTCTCTGAGTGACCAGAGCAGGGGCTGCACTAGAGGAATCAGGAACCTGCTAGAACCAGTTAAGGCAGGCAGGCTAATTAGGATACCTGGAGCCAATTTAGAAGAAGCTGCTAGAATCAATTAAGGCAGGCTAATCAGGGCACCTGGGTTTTAAAAAGGAGCTCACTTCAGTTTGTGGTGTAAGTGTGAGGAGCTGGGAGCAAGAGATGCAAGGAGCTGAGAGTGAGAGGGTGTGCTGCTGGAGGACTGAGAAGCACAAGTGTTATCAGACACCAGGAGGAAGGTCCTGTGGTGAGAACAAGGAAGGTGTTTGGAGGAGGCCATGGGAAAGTAGCTTAGGGAGTTGTAGCTGTCATGCAGCTGTTACAGGAGGCACTATAGACAGCTGCAGTCCACAGGGCCCTGGGCTGGAACCCGGAGTAGAGGGCGGGCCTGGGTTCCCCCCAAACCTCCCAATTGACCTGGACTGTGGGTTCTTCCAGAGGGGAAGGTCTCTGGGCTGTTCCCCAACCCACCTGGTGAATCTCTGAGGCAAGAAAATCTGCCAATAAGCGCAGGACCCACCAAGATAGAGGAGGAACTTTGTCACACTATACACAATGACTCCAAGATCTTTCTTGGGTGGTAACAGCTAATTTAGACCCCTCATTTTGTATGTATAGTTGGGATTGTTTTCCAATATGCATCACTTTGGATTTATCAACACTGAAGAGCATGTCAGAATTGCATCTTAGCAAAGAAAGATTAGGATGTCTTTGCGCATTGGTGATCCAATATCTGGTTTGCCTTCATTAGTTGGATATAAAAATGTGGATGACAAGCTACTTAGAATCATAGAATATCAGGGTTGGAAGGGACTTCAGGAGGTCATCTAGTCCAACCCCCTACTCAAAGCAGGACCAATCCCCAACTAAATCATCCCATCCAGGGCTTTGTCAAGCCTGACCTTAAAAACCTCTAAGGATGGAGATTCTACCACCTCCCTAGGTAACCCAGTCCAGTGCTTCACCACCATCCTAGTGAATTTTTTTTCCCTAATATCCAACCTAAACCTCCCCCACTGCAACTTGAGACCATTACTCCTTGTTCTGTCACCTGGTACCACTGAGAACAGTCTAGGTCCATCCTCTTTGGAACCCCCTTTCAGGTAGTTGAAAGCAGCTATCAAATCCCTCTTCATTCTACTCGTCTGCAGACTAAACAATCCCAGTTCCCTCAGCTTCTCCTCATAAGTGATGTGCTCAAGCTCCCTAATCATTTTTGTTGCCCTCCGCTGGACTCTTCCCACTTTTTCCATATCCTTCTTGTAGTGTGGGGCCCAAAACTGAACACAGTACTACAGATGAGGCCTCACCAATGCTGAATAGAGGGCAATGATCACGTCCCTCGATCTGCTGGCAATGCTCCTACTTATACAGCCCAAAATGCTGTTAGCCTTCTTGGCAACAAGGGCACACTGTCGACTCATATCCAGCTTCTCGTCCACTGTAACCCCTAGGTCCTTTTCTGCAGAACTTCTACAAGACCTTATTTGTGCCTGTAACAGCAGGGGCTTCTACACAATCACCTGTCTCTAGTCAGAACAATCTTCCCTGTACAGAATATACAAGGCAATGAAGAATTGTGGTAATCCATTGTAACCAAATGCACCCCTACTCAGCACTGTCATATTTTGTAAAAAAAACAAAACATTCCTTGTGAGATAATAATTTGAAAACTAATAACTCACTGGTCAATAATATTATGATGAAATGTGTAGCAACATTATCTGTAAAGTTATTAATTTCCCCAGAATGATGTTGGTAGCACAAGTTCAAACCCATGTAGCATCAGTTAGGCAGGACTGGTCAAGCAGTCTTAAAGGAATGTGCGTGTTTTACCTCAGTTTACATATAAGTACTAAACAAAGTCCTCAAAACTGCAAGGTGGAGACAAGGCACATCTGCATTTTAGCAAACAACAACCTGAAACCTCTTTTACAGTGAGACTCCGTGTCTCTGTCATCAATGGGTGACTGAACTATGAAAGTGAGGGGTAGAAACACGTTATCTCTCCCTATCCATCTCTCTCTCTCTTTCACCAAAGAAGACAAAAGAAACAACCTTTGGACTTTTGGAGTGGATCCTGGCCTGAGAATTTGATTAGCAATGTTACTGGGAACCTGTGGTAAAAACCTCACCTTGAGTCAAAACTAGTTTAAGTTTAGAAAATGTTTTATCTTTAGTTCACTTGTAAACACTTCTGACTTTAATACCTGTACTCACTTAAAATCTGTTTCTTTGTAGTTAGATAAAATTGTTTTATTCTTTAGTCAAAATGAATCCAGTGCTGTGACTTGTTTGGGTAACTCAAATTAAACATAAATTAAGTTGTCATGGGATAAGAGGGAAGATCCTGTCATGGATTGAGAACTGGTTAAAAGACAGGGAACAAAGGGTAGGAATAAACGGTAAATTTTCAGAACAGAGAGGGGTAACTAGTGGTGTTCCCCAAGGGTCAGTCCTAGGACCAATCCTATTCAACTTATTCATAAATGATCTGGAGAAAGGGGTAAACAGTGAGGTGGCAAGGTTTGCAGATGATACTAAACTGCTCAAGATAGTTAAGACCAAAGCAGACTGTGAAAAACTTCAAAAAGATCTCACAAAACTAAGTGATTGGGCAACAAAATGGCAAATGAAATTTAATATGGGGGCTAATTTAATATGGTGGCTAATTTAGCTACAACTAATCAGGAAAGAGATCTTGGAGTCATCATGGATAGTTCTCTGAAGACGTCCATGCAGTGTGCAGCAGCAGTCAAAAAAGCAAACCGAATGTTAGGAATCATTAAAAAAGGAATAGAGAATAAGATGGAGAATATCTTACTGCCCTTATATAAATCCATGGTATGTCCACATCTTGAATACTGCGTACAGATATGGTCTCCTCATCTCAAAAAAGATATACTGGCTTTAGGAAAGGTTCAGAGAAGGGCAACTAAAATGATTAGGGGTTTGGAACAGGTGCCATATGAGGAGAGATTAAAGAGGCTGGGACTTTTCAGCTTGGAAAAGAGGAGACTAAGGGGGGATATGATAGAGGCATACAAAATCATGAGTGGTATGGAGAAAGTGAATAAGGAAACATTATTTACTTGTTCCCATAATATAAGAACTAGGGGCCACCAAATGAAATTAATGGGCAGCAGGTTTAAAACAAATAAAAGGAAGTTCTTCTTCACACAGCGCACAGTCAACCTGTGGAACTCCTTTCCTGAGGAGGTTGTGAAGACTAGGACTATAACAGGGTTTAAAAGAGAACTAGATAAATTCATGGAGGTTACATCCATTAATGGCTATTAGCCAGGATGGGTAAGGAATGGTGTCCCTCGCCTCTGTTTGTCAGGGGGTGGCGATGGACAGCAGGAGAGAGATCACTTGATCATTACCTGTTAGGTTCACTCCCTCTGGGGCACCTGGCATTGGCCATTGTCGGCAGACAGGATACTGGGCTGGATGGACCTTTGGTCTGATCCAGTATGGCCATTCTTATGTTCTTAACTCCATTTAATAGTAGCAAGAGTGTTGTATATTGATCCCCTTAGAGGGACAATGGATCTAGCACGCTTGGACTGTCCAGGAGAGGGCTGGATTGTGCAGAACACACGTTTTTGGGAGTGTGTTTGGGCCACTCTGCAGGTAGTAACCAAGGCTGTTTGAAGCCAGAGTGTGGCTGGTGTTTGCTGACAGGTTGCTGGGTTCAGAGCTGCTGGACGAGGGCTGAAGCTATACACGGACACTCAGGAGGTGACCTGCATGCTGTTTGGCTGTTTGTGAGGAGCCCAGGTTGGGAGCTACAGCAGCAAAGCATTGGGAGGAACCCCAGGTTTCAGGGCAAGTGGTGACACAGCTCATCACTGGTCTGGATTGTACCCCAAAATGTCATGCCCAAAGTCTCAACAGAGACCGCAATGGTGAACAACATGATGATAATGATACGTATACATATTTATTACTAGATTTTGTTTAACCCTTAGGTTATTGTGGTGATGCTTTGAGATCACAAAGAAATCCAATTTTGTCTTAGTTTAATGACTATGTATTATTTAACAGCCAAATGCAAATATTTCAAAGTTGTCATTTTAACGTGTTGGTGTAATTGTTTGTGCCATTACCATAGAAATGGAATAACTTGACCACTCTGCATCATATCTCATCTCGAAGTAGACATGATGAGTTTTGTATGATGTGTGTGTGTAGAGAGGGTAAATTAAGTCGACCAAATTAGTGGTGTCTGCTGCTCCCCTACTGGGTTCAAATCACAGAGGGAGGAGTCACTGTAGAATCATAGGACTGGAAGAGACCTTGAGAGGACATGTAGTCCAGTCCCCTGCACTCATGGCAGGACTAAGTATTATCTAGACCATCCTGGACAGGTATTTGTCTAACCTGCTCTTAAAAATTTCCATTATGGCTCTGGGTGACAGAATTTCAGTTTTTATAACTTGTTTTTGAAAAAACCTAAAACTTCATACACGTGACCTTTATTAAAAGAAAGTTAAAACTGCAAAATCAAACACTAACTGGGTAGGAAACACCCATGCAACCTTAATTCTGCTTCTGTGTGTGTATTATGACAGTCTTTAATTACATGAGTATAGAAACAGAGGGATCCCTGCCTCTGTTACGAAAGAGGCATATAGTTAGGTTGCACAGACAACCTTACTTTGAGTGCTTAAATTTGCAACCCTTACCTTTGGATATAGTTTTTTGTATGAAACAAGCACAAACATCTGTCAGCTAGGTTTGACTCTGTCTCTATGGACTTCCAATGGAAGGCTGGGAAAGTCCTTTAGCACAGTGAATACAAATCTCAGTATTCTGAATCAGTTTCTGCAAATGCCTATAATTTATGAAAAGGGAGGGGGAATACAAAGGAAACAAACTAGTGATGAACAATAAAACAAATGAACCTTTTTACTGAGCTCCATAATTCATGTGCGTGGGAGCTGTGGATGAGTGATTATGGTGATATCTTTTGTTGACAGGACAGATGTATTATCCTGTGCACTGCTGTATATTGTTGTATCATTTTTTGTTCTATACAATGCAGATAATTCAAAAATTTGCTGTTGCGTCAAGCAGGGCAAGGGTCATTTTCAGGTTTAAACTAGTGTCAATGGTGGATTCTCTGTAACTTGAAGTCTTTAAACCATCATTTGAGGACTTCAGGAACTCAGCCAGAGGTTCTGTGGCCTGTGATGTGCAGGAGGTCAGACTAGATGATCCTGATGGTCCCATCTGACCTTAAAGTCTGTCTATAATCCTACAGTAAATTGCTCAAATTCACATTAAAATGTCTGATAATCACCTTAGCTGTAGCTCTGGAATGAACCAAACTGAGGGATATCTCAGAGAAATGCCTGTGTGGAATTCCCTACAATAAAAGGTTAATTATTGTGTCTTTTTTCACTGTAACTCTCTGCATTACTGAACATTCTGAGAATCAATGCATTCATCTTTCTTTGTTAAGGACATGACTTTCAGAAGTGCCTCAATCGCATCTGCCAACTAGGCCATAATTGCTTTTGAATGTTTGTTCTTTTAAATATTGTCTCTTCAGTGCATGGTAAACCAAGTACAGAATTTACACTCGGCTTGAAAGTTATCAATACATTTCTAGCTAGACCAGTTCAAGTAAATAGAAAACAGATTTTTTTGCTATAAATGGACATCAAATACACGGTATTCCTGATGGAAGAGTTTATCATTTAATTTTAAACCCCTGTGAAAGCCAATGCGTTTTCATTATGATTCTTCGTTGTTATGACTCTTTGTTGTTCATGGCATGTTGTCTAAGTGTGTGTTCCACATACATTTCATACGAACGACTTCTGGGGACTGCACAGCACTATGAGATGTTATATGTGTCTGTCTGAGGTTGTAGAAAAGACCTGAATGATATGTTTTTGTATTATCTGGAGAAATAGTGTGTGGTCATGTAATTAAAGACTGAGCCAGATTCACCGCTACACTCCAGCTGCTTTGCACCACTGTGATGCAAAGCAGCTGTAAACCTAGCTTAAGTCGCTGCTTAAATGGATTTATAGCTGCTTTCAGGGCCGGCTTTAAGCCGACTCGGCCGATTCCCCGGAATGGGGCCCCGCGCCTAAGAGGGCCCCGCAATGTCCGGGGCTGCCGGTGGAGCGGGGAAAAAAAAGCCGCATCCTGCTTCTCCCCCCTCCCTCCAGCGCTTGCGCCGCCATACAGCTGATCAGCGCTAGCCTGGGAGGGAGGGGTGAGGAGGAGGAATGCGGCGTGCTTGGGGAAGACGCGGGGCCAGGGCGGGGATTTGGGGAGGGATCAAATGGGGCAGTGAGGGGGCGGGGCTGGGGGTGGGGCCAGGGCGGGGATTTGGGGAGGGATCCAATGGGGCGGGGACAGGGCGGGGATTTGGGAAGGGATCCAATGGGGCAGGGAGGGGCAGGGCCAGGGCGGAGTTGGGGCGGGGGGGCGTGAGACAATTCACGTCCCGGCGTGGGGCCCCGCACCTGCTAAAGCCGGCCCTGGCTGCTTTGCATCATAAGAGTCGTGCAACACAACAGGAGCATTTGGGCGAATCTGTCCCTGTATTTATAATGCATTCAACCAAAGAGGCAGAGTTACAGTTGTGTGAGCAACCTTTAGTTTAACCTCTCTTGACTTTTGCGTGATTAACTGTAATTTTAGCATTAGCTTTATGTAGTATTGTTTGCATTCTGTGTGTATAGTTTTATTTTTTAAAGAGAAAACTAAACAAGGAGCTTTGCTCTCCCAAGCTTCAAAGCTCTGCAACACTGAACTGCCAAAGAGCTCTGGAGGAACAGAGCTTTATTTCAGTAGAGGGCAGTTCTTATTACCAGACCCTGAACTCTCACACATTAGGCCCTAGCTAGTTCAGGACTCTTGGATGAGGCAGCCCACTGCTAAGCTAATGTAGCTAACCACAGCAGAAGCACATAAATATTTGGGATTCAGATCCTAAAAAGACTTGCTGAAATATGTATTCATATAGGGCAAGCACAGGACTCCATCATTCTGTCAAATCTATTGCCATAAGGTCAGAGAATAACTTTACTGAATCACCCTGCCCCTCAGAAGTGGATTATCGTAGAATCATAGAAGGTTAGAGTAGGAAGAAAACCTCAGGAGGTCATCTAGTCCAACCCCCTGCTCAAAGCAGGACCAACCCCAAGTAAATCAGAGCCTTTCTTTGACTTATTTCACACAGGCTGGTCATGAGTCTGCATCTCCTCAATGATGTTCACACGTCAGGGGTCAGTTACTTACTAACAGGGCCAGCTCCAGGGTTTTGGCCACCCCAAGCAGCCAAAACCAAAAAAAAAAAAGCCGCGATTGCGATCTTAAAAAAAAGCCGCGATCGCGATCTGTGGTGGCAATTCGGCAGGAGGTCCTTCACTCCCAGGCGGAGTGAGGGACCGTCCGCCGAATTGCCGCTGAATACCTGGACCTGCCGCCCCTCTCCGGAGCGGCCGCCCCAAGCACCTGCTTGAGAAGTTGGTGCCTGGACCCGGCCCTGCTTACTAAGAAGCCAGAGTGTTAGTGCAGGATCAAAACTCAGATCTCCCTTTGACAGCCCATCACACTTGCATTATCCATCAGTCTGGCTGGATGTCCCAGGTCTGATCATGTGAGTACATAACCCCCAATCATTTTAATGAGAGCTGTCTGCACTCTGACAGAATGTTTGGCTCCTCATTGCTAAGCATATTGTCAGGAACTGCTGGACCTAAAATCTGCTAAAAGCAGTGGCAGCTGTTGTTTGTAAGTGAGCCTGCCTGTACAATTTAGGTGAGAAAGCAGGAGTGAGTGTGAGAGGGGAGAGAGCACAAGATAGCAAGGAGGGGAGAGTGTGAGAGGAGGGAACGTGAGTTCATGTGCAAAAAGAGTGTGAGAGAAAGCATGTGACAGAGAGAGCAGGAGCTGAGACAGGGCATGAAAGGAGATTGTGGGGGCAGATGGAGATGTGAGAGTAGTGGATGAATGAAAAATGATTAAGCTCTTTCCCTGTAGTTGTTCCCCTTTTAAAACTTTAAAGAAGCCAGGCCTCTTGGTCCCACTCATCTTACCTGTGTGTTCTGGATCTGTATGGCTCCTTGTGGGATTGCTTGGGTTACCACCTGGCCCTGAGATGTTACCATAGTTACAGGCTGGTAAAGGGCTCCACCTGACAAAGATATAGTTCAAAGCAGAGTTTTAGGGAAACAGCTGGTATTTATCACTCCAGGCTGGCCAAGGGGAGGCTCATGCACAAGGCCAGTGGTTTCACTGGTCCCAGCTGCAGCTCAGGGTTGTAGTGAGAAGTCAGTTTTGAAAGGAGCATATTAACACTTGTAGCTGAGCTGCACACTGTCCAGCACAAGGATTGGACCGGCTGGACAAAACTGGGTCTAGATCCATTCCTGTAGTTCAAGCAAAGGATCACAGTAAAAGTATGACAAAATAATGTAATTTCCTTCCAAAGGTTCCGGGGCAGCCACAGCCTGGAGTGGCTGCGAGGGGATAGAACTCTCCCATCCTATTTTGGGGATAAGACGACCCCTGGAGCTACAGAATTTGACATTCTGCAAAGCAGCGATGACAGAAGGTTGATGCATCAACACTACGGCTCTGTTTAAAAACGCATCAATTCTGCACTGGATGAATTGATCCTGGGCCACAGATCGGTACCCAAAGCAGAACTAGAGTTGCTGAAATAACAGACAATACCCAGCTCACAAAGAATGGTTCTGAGACAGTAACATGAAAATGAACCTACTGGCTACCAAGGGGCCAGCATGCCGTATTGTGAGCCCTGATCCAAGAAGGTAGAGCCAGTAGAACTCTCCTTCTGTGCAGTTAATGATCTCAGCTTTAACAGAAAGACAGGTGTTCCCATTTCACAACATTTGAGTCAGAAGACACTTGGATGTGCCAGGTGCTGCCCAGTTCCATGCCATACCTTTCATTTCACAGACATTTGCTCTGCCTGTTCGTACTTCAGGGTTTTTTTTTTCTTGTCATCTAAAGAAAAGAACCTAAGCATGCAAAAGATGTGACTAACAGGGTCATTGATGTACATTGCACGCCTCCCACCTGACACAACTTGTGAATTGACCGTTGTCATGGAGATGTTCCCCGGCTGCAGCGCTGATGCTGGGACCACAATTCCCTGGGGGTTGTTGGCCACTGCAGTCATCGAGTTCGGAGAATTCTGCAGCAAATCCTAGAGAGACCAACACAAACCTCGGCTTACACAAACATTCCAGACACAATCAGTAGAAACAAGCCTTATTGGGAATTAGCCTTTGATCAAAGGGTTAATTCAATACTAACCCTGTGCTCTTCTGCAGACCCAGATTTTTAGGGATCTCAAAGCATTTTAGAAATATTAATAAACAGAATAAAACATACTTTTTTCCAACAATGAATTTCTGTTGTAAATATTTTGATATTTTTTTCCATGGGAAAACTTCAAAATGAAATAAAACAATATTTTTTCATTTAGATTCAAATTTTTAAAAATGCTTTAGTTCTATCTGAAATTTCATTTCATTTTGATTTTAATTGACATTCACATTTCAATTCAACCTTCAGAAATTAAAACAACCTTTTGAAATTCTGGATTTTTGTTTTCTCCCTTTTTTGCTCCTGAATGGAATAGAATGTCTAGTTATTGGGTTTTTTATTCTTTCCTCTCTTTTTAACATTTCCCCTTTTCTACTTTAACTTTTAAAAATGTCTCCAACTTTGGAAAAGTTACCAAGTTAGAAAAATGAACTTTGTTAACTCTTCCCCTCTGTGACTTTTCAAAATTTCCTCAACAGGATGAAATTTTGAAACATTACTGAATAGAAAAGGGAAAAAATAAAGCAAAAAAAGCCCTACAACAGCTTGGACATTATTTATTAAATTGTGCACAATGCCAAAAAAGGGGGCAAAGGAGGAGAAAAGGGGAAAAACAAATTTGAATTTTCAAAAAATATTTGTTTTTCAGAAAACAAAATGAAACAAATTTCAATTGAAATTTTAAAAATTGCCTTGTTTAGAAACTTCCTTTAAAAATAAATCTGCAAATTTAGTCAAAACTACCTTTTTCCTGCAGGGTGAGACAGAAACCCAAATTTTCAGTGGGAAAATTATTTGATCTAAAAAATGTTGACCAGATCTATTAGTGAATGAAGCCTCAATGCCCACTGACAAAGGGCTCTCTTTCTCCATTTTATAGATAGGGAAGCTAATGCAGAAACAGACTAAGTGACTTGCCAAATGGCACACAGCAAAGCCAGGAGAAGAACTCAGATCCTCTCACTTCAAGTTCCTTTTTTAAAAACATTTTTCATTAAAAAAGATTTTTTGACAAAACTGTTTTATAATCTTCACTATCCTCAGATTTTTCATTAAAACTTTTTTTGGTTCAGTTCAATTTGAAAACTTTAGAAGGAAATCAAACAATTCTCTTTTTGTTAGGAAATGTTCACTGGTTTATCAATTTTTCATCAAAACAAAAATTTTCAATGAGGTTTGAAATGAAAACACTCATGTATTCTTAGTGGTTGTCATTGTTTTTGTTTCTCACTCTTTCTCTTCCTTTCCGGGGGGAGAAAGGGGGGAGGAAAAGAAAGGAGAAATAGACTCCAAAAATTAAACCTTTTGATTTGACTCCAATTACACTGAATCAAAATTTTTCATTTGAAATCTAATCTATTTCTGTTGGATTAAAAATAAAAATTTTCAATACATAGAAAAGAATTGCCACTTTTTGACCAGCTCTTTCAAAGGGTCTGAGATGGATGATGGTTCTCCTAACAATGAGGATTGATTGGCTTTCACCTTCTCTGCTGCTTGAGGCTGTTTCTACACTACAGAGATTATACTGGCATACATGTGTTGGCATATCTATACCAGCATAACTCTGTAGTGTAGACACAGCCTACACCACCAGAAGGCCTTTTTCTGTCAGTGTAGGAACACCACCTCTCCAAATCATGGTATCTATGTTGACAGAATCATTCTTCCATTGACATGTCTGCATCTTCATCTAAAAGTTATGGAGACATAATTATGTTGGTCAGGGGTATGTTTTTTTCACACACACCCCCCTCCCCCCGACTGATGTAGCTATGTCAAGCTAACTTTTAAGTGTAGACCAAACCTAACTCTAAAAACCCTTCCCAGGGCTCACCTTGACCTTGAACTAACCCATGTTAAAATATAACTTGCCTTGTCTACACTAGCATTTTAAAATGCGGTAGCTAATGTTTAAAAAAAACTACCTTTTATACTAGTTGAGACAGAACCTCAAACTCATCTCTGCCATGATGCCTACAAAAAACTATTGATTATGGCTACACAGATGAGATGAGTTGAGACTGTTCCTTTCCTCTTCCTTCTCTTTCCTGCTTCCCTACTCATACTCACTTCCCCATGCCTGTCCCCCTCCCCTTCACTTTCCCTGTACTCCCAGTTAAAAAGCCAGCCAACCAGAAACATGTAACAAACCAAGCCATGCCAATGCCACACTTCCAAGAATAAAGTTTTGCTTCCTTGAAGTTTAAACAAGCTTGGTCTTCCCTAATCTAGAAGTGGAGGCAGTAATCTCCCACACAGGCTGCTCTGAGCCTCCTGAAAGCACATACTGCAACCAACTGCCCCACTATGCTTACGTAATACAACATAGCAATTTTAACAAAATGTTAATTAAACCAATATTCAAACAACATCCCAATTGGCTGGCAAATACAGTGTGTTACAATATAACTTCAACTATGACATTTACTCCAGGGTCCCCACATGAATCGCAACCTGTCCTTTTGCTGATATGTTGTTCCCAATCTCCAACCCTTCATCTGTTTATTGTTTCGTAAACTGCAAACCCTCCATGGCAGGGATTGTCTTGGAAAAATAAGTAAACCTTATCATGCAGAATTTAAGACAATCTCTAATTACTAGAGGTTGGGAGGGTCCTTGCACCTTATTCAAAAGCATCTGGTGCAGACCACTGTTGGAGACAGGGTACTGGACTAAATGGTTCATGATTTTTATCCACACTGGCAGTTCCTGTATTCCTGTGTCTTTTTATCTGTGTTTGTGAAGCATCCAGCAAAACGGGGCCCCAGTCATTACTGGGGCCTTTGGGAGCTAAATATGTACCTATGGTTATATAGTAATAAAGCTGTCACCTGGCATGTAAGGGCAATATACAGCTCCTTTCCCCCATCATGGTTGTGATTCTGTATGATTGAAATATGACCTCGGATCCCACTGAGGATTACCTAAAGAAACTACACCATCTGCTAAAAAAACTCCCTGACAAAGCACAGGAACAAATCTGTACAGACACATGCCTAGAACCCCGAGCAGGGGTATTCTATTTGCTACCCAAGTTCCATAAACCTGGAAATCCTGGATGCCCCATCATCTCAGGCATTGGCACCCTAACATCAGGATTGTCTGGCTATGTGGACTCTCTCCTCAGGCCCTATGCTACCAGCACTCCCAGCTATCTTTGAGAGACTACTGACTTCCTGAGGAAACTACAATCCATCGGTGATCTTCCAGAGAACACCATCCTGGCCACTATGGATGTAGAAGCCCTCTACACCAATATTCCACACAAAGATGGACTACAAGCTATCAGGAACAGTATCCCCGATAATGTCACACCTAACCTGGTGGCTGAACTTTGTGACTTTGTCCTCACCCACAACTATTTCACATTTGGGGACAATATATACCTTTAAGTCAGTGGCACTGCTGTGGGTACCCGCATGGCCCCACAGTATGCCAACATTTTCATGGCTGACTTAGAACAACGCTTCCTTAGCTCTCGTCCCCTAACGCCCCTACTCTACTTACGCTACATTGATGACATCTTCATCATCTGTACCCATGGAAAAGAAGCCCTTGAGGAATTCCACCATGATTTCAATAATTTCCATCCCACCAACAACCTCTGCCTAGATCAATCCACACAAGCGGTCCATTTCCTGGACACTACTGTGCTAATAAGCGATGGTCACATAAATACCACCAGGTTTCAGAGTAGCAGCCGTGTTAGTCTGTATCCGCAAAAAGAAGTACTCCTGTTCTTCTTTTTATAAATACCACCCTATACCGGAAACCTACTGACCACTATACTTACCTACATGCCTCCAGCTTCCATCCAGGACACACCACACGATCCATTGTCTACAGCCAAGCTCTAAGATACAATCGCATTTGCCTCAATCCCTCAGACAGAGACAAGCACCTACAAGATCTCTATCAAGCATTCTTAAAACTACAATACCCACCTGCTGAAGTGAAAAAAAAAAAACAGATTGACAGAGCCAGACGAGTACCCAGAAGTCACCTCCTACAAGACAGGCCCAGCAAAGAAAATAACAAAACACCACTAGCTGTCACCTTCAGCCCCCAACTAAAACCTCTCCAGCTCATCATCAAAGATCTACAACCTATCCTGAAAGATGATCCCTCACTCTCACAGATCTTGGGAGACAGACCTGTCCTCGCTTACAGACAACCCCCCAACCTGAAGCAAATACTCACCAGCAACTACACACCACTGAACAAAAACACTGACCCAGGAACCTATCCTTACAACAAAGCCCAATGCCAACTCTGCCCACATATCTATTCAAGTGACATCATCATAGGACCTAATCACATCAGCCATACCATCAGGGGCTCATTCACCTGCACATCTACCAATGTGATATATGCCATCATGTGCCAGCAATGCCCTTCTGCCATGTACACTGGCCAAACCGGACAGTCTCTATGCAAAAGAATTAATGGACACAAATCTGACATCAGGAATCATAACATTCAAAAACCAGTGGGAGAACACTTTAACCTGTCTGGTCATTCAATGACAGACCTGCAGGTGGCAATTTTGCAACAAAAAAGCTTCAAAAACAGACTCCAACGAGAAAATGCTGAGCTTGAATTGATATGCAAATTAGATACAATTAATTTAGGCTTAATAGATACTGGGAATGGCTGAGCCATTACAAACATTGAATCCATCTCCCCATGTAAGTACTCTCACACTTCTTATCAAACTGTCTGTACTGGGCTATCTTGATTATCACTTCAAAAGTTTTTTTCCCTCTTACTTAATTGGCCTCTCAGAGTTGGTAAGACAACACCCACCTTTTCATGCTCTCTGTATGTGTATATATATCTTCTCAATATATGTTCCATTCTATGCATCCGAAGATGTGGGCTGTAGCCCACGAAAACTTATGCTCAAATAAATCTGTTAGTCTCTAAGGTGCCACAAGTACTTCTGTTCTTGTTGCTACCACTGTTATTGCGACAAATCTTATACAAAGTATGTCACGTAAGGTATCAATGAAAAAGTTAGAATCTGTCAAATATGATTATCCTGTTTGTATGCCTGTATCACTTTTGTATCTAAAGTTATGAACATTGGCTATGTACCAGTATTTCAAATGTATTTGATCCTGGGGTAACACCCACCACATAAAATCTACATTCAGGCCAGACAGCTTTCTGTTGATGGCCCATCAAGGGCAATTAACTCTCACAGTGGGCCATAAAAGAAACTCATTCCACCCAGTTGGCTCTTCCTGCAGATGCCTTAGCTTCCATGTGGCCAATGGCTTGCTCATGTGAGTCAGCAAGCCATGCGAGGGCATGTGACTTGTTCATGTGACCCTGGACTCCATCTTGTGCCTGTAATTTTCCACAAACCAAGACTGGGAGCTTTGTTTGGGACAGTAAAATTCCATCCACATGGGAGAGGGTATAAAAGACCCTAGAAACATCTCCATTTTGTCTTCATTTCTCTGGGTTGGATTGCTAATAAGGAAGCTCTAAACAATGGCTGATGACCACCAAGCTGATTGGGTAATTTCTGGAGAGACTTGCAAACTGCTTCAAACCTGATACAGGTACTTTGCAATGATTGTATGTATATGATTTCCTTAACCATTTTAACTCTCTATTTATTTTCTCTTAAAAATAAACCTTTAGATTTTAGCTATTAAAGGATTGGCAACAGCGGGACTATTGGGTAAGATCTGAGTTATATATTAACTTGGCTATGTCACTGGTCTCTGGAGATCAGAAGAACCCTTTGTTTGATGAAATTGGTTTTCAATAACCACTCATCATAAGCTAGTGTCTGGGTGGTGAAATAAATGCTGGAATTCCTAAGGAGAGTGCATTTTTTACTTCTTGTGGTGAGTCAAAAGTTTACTTTTGTTACTGGCTTGGTATATCTAATGGTAGAATAACCACCAGTTTGGGGTGAGTCTGCCCTATTTCTCAGCAGTTTGTCCTGAATCTGGTATTCTCAGCTGTAACCCACTGAGGCACGGTGACAATGGTGTCTGTGTATATATAAAGCAGTTGAAGAGCCTCTTTGCCGATCCCTGATGCCCTGTGCTCTCATTGTAGGCAACTTTGAAGGTGGGGCTGACAATTTCTTGCTCATACAGATCCAGGCTGCAAACCCCTCATTCACACTGGTAAGCTGTTGTTCTCCAAAGTAGTCCTATTGACTCCACTGATAGCTGCCCACCATTGTGAGTAAGGGATTTACAGTGTAATCCACAGTGTATAAGTAACATCTTCCTTCTAGTCAATTCTAAAACTCAGAAATACATGCTGAACTTCAAGTGCAATACTCAAGTCAACCTTAACTTTGGAGACACAACAGAGCTCACTTCACCAAGTACTGAAATGCCACTGCCTCTAGTGCAAAGCATGACAGCTGATAAAACAGTGCACAGCCTAGGGCACTATCTGCAAATAACAATGATCAGCATTGTAGAGAAGAAACTGTCTATTAATGGAATGAATGGGTAACAGCTAGGCCCATGTGTAGAGATGCAGGCCTCCTAAGTAGAAACATCCTATTATCAGGGTCTTGAACACTGCATGAAAGTGCAAGGTAATTTCTGCTGAGTCATACTGTCAGGCGCATTCAGCAAGCTCTAACTACAGCGTAAGAGCCGGAGCTTCTCTCGGGTCCCATCTTCGTGCTCTCAGCAGGAATAACTGACACCAGACTGAAAATGACTGCTGGAGTCGGACAGGTATCTACAGTAGGGCTACATGGTATAGCTGTGGAGAGGGTGTCTGGAGTGAACCAGGATGTGGAGCAGAGAGGTTCTGCAGCAAAAATCCTAGCGACAGCCATGCTAGGGAAGAAAGCTTCACTGAAGTTTAGTTTTTGTTACTTAAATGGCATAGATTAATAGAGTCATTGATATTAAGGCCACCATTTTGACCATTGAGTCTGATCTCATGCATTAGTAGACCATAGAATTTCACCCAGTGATTCCTGCTTTGAGATCATTAACATACCTAAGATAGCGACCCACACTGTGGCTGGGGAATGCACAGGCACATAGCAGGGGCCTTGGTGCAGAGTGGTTGATTGAATCTACTTCTTTTTATATCAAAAGTCTAAATCCCTCTTATTCCATCATATCCACCTCATGTGTCATCGCCGAAAAGATCAGTACCTTTAAAGGACTGTCAGCCAAATACTGTGAGCAATACATTTCAATCAAAACTTCTCTGTAATAGCCACAAACACCTTAAAATTAAGGCAATGAAGTAGGAGGGAGAGGATTCTAGGCCCAGATGAGGAAGCAAATTCTGTTCAGAGCTAGCCATGTGGAATCAGGTATGAATCTATTACATTAATTGCATCATTGGGCAGCAAAGACCTTCTAGTATTCAGCACTATCATTACCTGCCTGCTGCAATTTCACTCCTCCGCCCACCATGACAGCAGCAGTTTCAATGTGAGCTCTCTGCTGAGGAGTTGCTTTCTCACTTCACTCTGAACATGAATCCCACAGGGGACCTTGCTTTGTCTTTTGCTTTCTGAGGCTGGCAGGGTTACACAATGCCAAGAAGGACAACCAGATACGCTAAAAATCAGGGATTTTAAATGTGCACATTGATTCCCCCATGCTGTGTCCTCTTGATGCTGACAGACCATTGCCCATAATCATAAAATTCCTTAGCTTGCAGGACAGAGAATTGATCGTGTGTGGACCCTGTAAGGGCAGCAAGGGAGATGATATCTTCTTTTACCCCAGTTCCTGCCTAGAAACACAAAAGGGAACAGCATTTATTCCCATCAGATAAAATCTCTGCAATAAAAACATTAAATCTGACCTCTGCAGAACATGTACATCTCAGTTTCACCAGAAGACTCTCAGGCCTGGTCCATACCTAAAACGATATCATTCTACTCTAGGGCAGGGACTTCCTCTTTCTCCTTCCCCTGCAGAGCTGTCTAGCAGCTATCCAGCCAGCCCAGCAATACAGAGAGTGAGCTCTGCATGCACAAGTCTGCAGGGGGAGCAGCCTAGAGTACACTATAGCAGCCAAGATATTGATGCCCCAGGAAGACAGAAAAGCTCAAGGGGAATGCGAGCAGGAGTGAGAGGAAGAAAGTTGAGGAGAGAAATTTCAGGGAAGAAGGAGTGAGCAAGGAGGAGGTGGGGATTTGAGGGCATAACAAAAAAGCCAGAGAGGAAATGGGGAAACTTGAAGGGAAAAGGGGAGGCAGTGATGGAAGGGAGAAAAGTGAGGGAGGTTTGATGTTGTGGTGGGGGATTGATGGGTTTATGACTAGAGATTCATGCAAGTACTGTAATGCATATTCATCTAATATAGAAATTAAGACACCATAACATTTACATAAAATCTCTAGGTGCCCAGACTTACAGCCCTGATAAGTAATGTCTGATACCTGGCCAGGATTCACAATGTGATGGAGAGACTGCTGAGATTCATCAAGCCCTTGGATCGCTACCCCTTCCTGCTTCTCCTTGTGGGCACCAATGATACTGCCAAGAATGACCTTGAGCGGATCACTGCAGACTATGTGGCTCTGAGAAGACTGACAAAGGAATTTGAGACACAAGTGGCGTTCTAGTCCATCCTCCCTGTGGAAGCAAAAGGCCTGGATAGAGACCATCGAATCGTGGAAGTCAACGAATGGAAACTGAGGTGGTGTTCGAGAGAAGGCTTTGTATTCTTTGACCATGGGATGGTGTTCCAAGAAGGAGGAGTGTTAGGCAGAGATGGGCTCCATGATACGAAGAGAGGGAAGAGCATCTTCGCAAGCAGGCTGGCTAACCTAGTGAGGAGGGCTTTAAACTAGGTTCACCGGGGGAAGGAGACCAAAGCTGTGAGGTAAGTGGGGAAGTGGGATACCGGGAGAAAGCACAAGCAGGAGAGCGCAAGAGGGGAGGACTCCTGTCTCATACTGAGAAAGCAGGATGATCAGCGAGTTATCTTAAGTGCCTATACACAAATGCAAGAAGTCTGGGAAACAAACAGGGAGAACTGGAAGTCCTGGCACAGTCAAGGAATTATGATGTAATTGGAATAACAGAGACTTGGTGGGATAACTCACATGACTGGAGTACTGTCATGGATGGATATAAACTGTTCAGGAAGGACAGACAGGGCAGAATAGGTGGGGGAGTTGCATTGTATGTAAGAGAGCAGTATGACTGCTCAGAGCTCTGGTATGAAACTTCAGAAAAACTTGAGAGTCTCTGGATTAAGTTTAGAAGTGTGAGCAACAAGGGTGATGTCATGGTTGGAGTCTGCTATAGACCACCAGACCAGGGGAATGAGGTGAATGATGTTTTCTTCCGGCAACTAACAGAAACTTGATCACAGGCCCTGGTTCTCATGGGAGACTTCAATCACCCTGATATCTGCTGGGAGAGCAATACAGTGGTGCACAAACAATCCAGGAAGTGTTTGGAAAGTGTAGGGGACAATTTCCTTGTGCAAGTGCTGGAGGAACAAACTAGGGGCAGAGCTCTTCTTGACCTGCTGCTCACAACCAGGGAAGAATTAGTAGGGGAAGCAAAAGTGGATGGGAACCTGAGATGCAGTGACCATGAGATGGTCGAGTTCAGGATCCTGACAAAAGAAAGAAAGGAGAGCAGCAGAATATGGACCCTGGACTTCAGAAAAGCAGACTTCGACTCCCTCACGGAACTGATGGGCAGGATCCCCTGGGAGAATAACATGAGGGGGAAAGGAGTCCAGGAGAGCTGGATGTATTTTAAAGAATCCTTATTGAGGTTGCAAGAACAAACCATCCCAATGTGTAGAAAGAACAGTAAATATGGCAGGTGACCAGCTTAGCTTAACAGTGAAATCCTTGCTGATCTTAAACACAAAAAAGAAGCTTACAAGACGTGGAAGATTGGACAAATGACCAGGGAGGAGTATAAAAATATTGCTCAGGCATGCAGGACTGACATCAGGAAGGCCAAATCACAGTTGGAGTTGCAGCTAGCAAGAGATGTTAAGAGTAACAAGAAGGGTTTTTTCAGGTATGTTAGCAACAAGAAGAAAGTCAAGGAAAGTGTGGGCCCCTTACTGAATGAGGGAGGCAACCTAGTGACAGTGGATGTGGAAAAAGCTAATGTACTCAATGCTTTTTTTGCCTCTGTCCTCACAAACAAGGTCAGCTCCCAGACTGCTGCACTGGGCAGCACAACATGGGGAGAAGGTGACCAGCCCTCTGTGGAGAAAGAAGTGGTTCAGGACTATTTAGAAAAGCTGGATGAGCCCAAGTCCATGGGGCCAGATGCGCTGCATCCGAGGGTGCTAAAGAGCCATTGGCCATTATCTTTGAAAACTCATGATGATCGGGGAAGGTCCCGGATGACTGAAAAAAGGCTAATGTAGTGCCCATCTTTAAAAAAGGAAGGAGAAGGAGGATCTGGGAAAGTACAGGCCAGTCAGCCTCACCTCAGTCCCTGGAAAAATCATGGAGCAGGTCCTCAAGGAATCAATTCTGAAGCACTTAGAGGAGAGGAAAGTGATCAGGAACAGTCAGCGTGGATTTAACAATGGCAAGTCATGCCTGACTAACCTAATTTCCTTCTATGATGAGATAACTGGCTCTGTGGATGAGGGGAAAGCAGTGGATGTGTTATTTCTTGACTTTAGCAAAGCTTTTGATACGGTCTCCCACAGTATTCTTGCCAGCAAGTTAAAGAAGTATGGGCTGGATGAATGGACTATAAGTTGGATAGAAAGCTGGCTAGATCATCAGGCTCAACGGGTAGTGATCAATGGCTCCATGTCTAGATGGCAGCCGGTATCAAGTGGAGTGCCCCAGGAGTCAGTCCTGGTTTTGTTCAATATCTTCATCAATGATTTAGATAATGGCATAGAGAGTACACTTAAAAAGTTTGCGGATGATACCAAGCTGGGAGGGGTTGCAAATACTTTGGAGGATAGGATTAAAATTCAAAATGATCTGGACAAACTGGGGAAATGGTCTGAAGTAAATAGGATGAAATTCAATAAGGACAAAAGCACAGTATTCCACTTCGGAAGGAACAATCAGTTGCATACATACAAAATAGGAAATGACTGCCTAGGAAGGAGTACTGCAGAAAGGGATCTGGGGGTCATAGTGGACCACAAGCTAAATTGGAGTCAACAATGTAACATTGTTGCAAAATAAGTGAAGATCATTCTGGGATGTATTAGCAGGAGTGTTGTAGGTAAGACACTTGAAGTAATTCTTCTGCTCTACTCCACGCTGATTAGGCCTCAACTGGAGTATTGTGTCCAGTTCCGGGTGCCACATTTCAGGAAAGATGTGGTCAAACTAGAGAAAGTTCAGAGAAGAACAACAAAAACGATTAAAGATCTAGAAAACATGACCTATGAGGTAAGATTGAAAAAACTGGGTTTGTTTAGTCTGGAAAAGAGAAGACTGAGAGGGGACATAACAGTTAAGTACATAAAAGGTTGTTACAAGGAGGAGGGAGAAGAATTGTTCTTCTTAACCTCTAAGGATATGACAAGAAGCAATGGGCTTAAACTGCAGCAAGGGAGGTTTAGGTTGGACATTAGGAAAAACTTCCTGTCAGGGTAGTTAAGTACTGGAATAAACTGCCTAGGGAGATTGTGGAATCTCCATCTTTGGAGATTTTTCAGAGCAAGTTAGACAAACCAGGGATGGTCTAGATAGTTAGTCCTCCCATGAATGCAGGGGACTGGACTAGATGACCTCTCGAGGTCCCTTCCAGTCCTATGATTCTATGATTCTATTTGCCGGAGTTCCATAGGTCAAATAGAAAAGGCTGTTTCCAATGTGCATCCCAGGCCAGATGACATTTGCAGTCAATGTGAAGGCAAAGACTATTGGAGCTGGAATTACCTAAGCAGAGGGAATCCACAACAAAGAAAATTTAGAAGTTGCTGATGAACTAGTGGCACCATCAGCAACTATTAGAAGGGGTCATATGAAGAGTTGCCCAAGTACCTATTACTATGTATCTGGACACATCGACAGCCGGAAAACTAAAACTCTGTTGGACTCAGAATTTGAAACAAGTGTGAGCAGTGCTGAAAGGGAAGAAAATTTGCAATGCAAGAGTTTAATCAGTTTTTTATCTTCAGAAACGTCACACTGTAGGCCTTGCTGGAGCCCTAGGCATAACTAACAGTGTGAACCAAGGACTGTGAACCAGAGGAGGCCCGGTCTTGGAAAAACAACAGCACACTAGGTTTTGGCTAACCAAATAAGCACATTCTTGGTCAGACAGGTTGGTACAAGAACACCCGAATTGCTCAAGTAATTACCTAAATACATTCTTAAGAAATGGTACAAGAACACACTGACCCCTCATAAGATAAGGATGGTATGACAGGGTAATGGATAAGGATGTTTTGTTTGAACTAGCAGATACAGAGTGTAGGGTTGGTAACTAACAACGTCTGGAATGTAATATGTAACTTGTTTGTATCAATGTATACAAGGAGAAGTCATAGATATAGTCCATTCCTCCAGCCCGTGTCCCTCCTATAAGATGGATAGAAAGCTGGCTAGATCGTCAGGCTCAACAGGTAGTGATCAATGGCTCCATGTCTAGTTGGTAGCTAGTATCAAGCAGAGTGCTCCATGGGTTGCTCCTGGGGCCAGTTTTGTTCAATATCTTCATTAATGATCTGGAGGATGGCGTGGACTGCACCCTCAGCAAGTTTGCAGATGACATTAAACTGGGAGGAGTGGTAGATATGCAGGAGGGTAGGGATAGGATACAGAGGGACCTAGACAAATTAGAGGATTGGGCCAAAAGAAATCTGATGAGGTTCAACAAGGAGAAGTGCAGAGTCCTGCACTTAGGACAGAAGAATCCAATGCACTGCTACAGACTAGGGACCGAATGGCTAGGCAGCAGTTCTGCAGAAAAAGACCGAGGGGTTACAGTGGATGAGAAGCTGGATATGAGTCAACAGTGTGTCCTTGTTGCCAAGAAAGCTAACGGCATTTTGGGCTGTATTGTAGGGGCATTGCCAGCAGATAGAGGGACGTGATCATTCCCCTCTATTCCACATTGATGAGGCCTCATCTGGAGTGCTGTGTCCAGTTTTGGCCCCACACTACAAGAAGGCTGTGGAAAAATTGGAAAGAGTCCAGCGGAGGGCAACAAAAATGATTAGGGGGCTGGAGCACATGACTTATGAGGAGAGGCTGAGGGAACTTGGATTGTTTAGTTTGCAGAAGAGAAAACTGAGCGGGGATTTGATAGCTGCTTTCAACTACCTGAATGGGGGTTCCAAAGAGGATGGATCTAGACTGTTCTCAGTGATAGGAGATGACAGAACAAGGAGTAATGGTCTCAAGTTGCAGTGGGGGAGGTTTAAGTTGCATATCAGGAGAAACTTTTTCACTAGGAGGGCGGTGAAGCACTGGAATGGGTTACCTAGGGAGGTGGTGGAATCTCCTTCCTTAGAGGTTTTTAAGGTCAGGATTGACAAAGCCCTGGCTGGGATGATTTAGTTGGGGATTGGTCCTGCTTTGAGCAGGCGGTTAGACTAGATGACCTCCTGAGGTCCCTTCCAACCCTGGTATTCTATGATTCTATGACATCTTTGCCTAGTCTAGGGGGCACTCTCCTGGTGTGCTGATTGAGCTGGTACAATTGTCGTGGACATACAGGTGTTAGTGTACCTGTAACCACAGAAGCAGCACTGTAGTACTGTTCTTTGTCAATAATAAACCTGGTTGAGCGCCTTTGCCACCAAGCTGAGTCTGTGGTCTTTCTTCATGAGTAACACTGAGGTCTGTTGAACCACCAGGCTGCGCTCTCTTCTCGTGCAGCTAACACCAGAGCTCCAAGGACAGGTCCACTGAGCAACTGTAACAGTGTAACAGCCTTGATAGCGTTGCCACAGCAATGACATTCCACAGCACTTAACAACACTGATGATTCCGACCACTGATAAGGTAAGTGGCAAGCTGACTGCTGTATGGGTCATGACCTCAGATGGCAGAAAACTGAGAGCTGGGGCACCCCCTCTCCTCCACAGATCTCCAGAACCTTTGATAAGGTTTGGATGCGCTGGGTAATGAAAAAAATGGTCCATACGAGTTTAAAAAAGAGTGTGGGGAAACAGGGACTAGAATCTGTAAGGCTAAGGCAGAGAGTGTAGCCTTGAAAAATAATAAGAATAATAAATGTACAATATTGCAAACTATGGCCTTGACTGTTAGACGGTTAAGACAACACACCACAAAACTGATTGGGCAAATAACAAAAACAAAAAGAGAGTTAAGAGAAGCAACCAAGCCATGGAAGGCTCCAACTCTCCTGGCAGGGCAACAAGCAGTCCAGAGACATGATAAATTACAGCAAGCACAAGAACAGAATAGGAAATTGGAAATAGCTGTAGAGAATTTGAAAAAAAAAAGTGCCAGCCCCTGTTATAAATCTTGTTGGGCAACAACAGGCTTCGGGTACTTATATAGCACCTGTAGAATGGGGACAGAAATAGAAAAAGGTGGCCCTAGCAAAATTAAAAGATGGAACATGAGATGATTGGAATGGGGACATTGGGAATGACCCAGACCAAGAGCCACCAAGCTGTCTCTGTGCATGGGTCACCACATTGCAACCACCACCGTATGATAAAAGCTACATTCTGGTAAAACCTAAATTGAGACCTAGACTGTTGCCTGCTGGAATGGGAAGAGTAAGTGCACAGGAGGGAGAAGTAGCAAACAATACTTTCACTAGATTGGTAAATCAGATGAAGGAGAAAATGGAACCATTCACAGACAGGGCTGGATTTACACGTTAGGTACCCTGAGGCACAGCAACTTCAGCACTCCCCTGCCTACAGCTGACCGTGTTGCACACAGTTTTAGAGAGATAAGGTGCCCCTAGGATGCCAGCGCCCCTGGGCACATGCCTACTGTGCCTAATTGGAAATCCGGCCCTGTTCACAGAGCACATTAGGAAATGGGAGCTATGACTTGATGGCTGGGGAGTGAATTAAAAAAGAATTTCAAAGTGAAAAGTGAAGAGTGAGCAGGTTACACCTAGAATTCATGCATTAATGCATGGAGTTGCCCAGAAATGGTTAACTGCAGCAGTGAAGGACAATCCTGCAATCCATTTGGCATGCAGACAAAAGCAACAGGAATAAATTCAGGTTTTCCAAAAAAAGGTAAATAACAACCCCCACTCTCCTCTCAGGGCCAGGATGAAAACTAGGGGTATGGGTTCCCAGCCCTCTGCTTTAACCTATGGAGCCCCACTCCTCGTTCAGAGCTAATAATATAACCTTCTTTCTCAAATAGTTCTATATCAGTTAAATTTTCCTTTATATCCTCTCAGTTTGCAAAACTCGCTGCTGCTACATCACAGAGTTAATCTCTTGGCTCAGGTCTCCTTCCCTTCCTAGATTGCTCTTCTCCCCTCTCCCACTCTTCCCCCAACCTCTCCTCATTTCTGCTCTCTGTTTTAAAAGTTAAAAGCTGTAGTTATTACAGAAACCTGCATCACAGGAAAAAGATGAAGGAACTGGGAAAAAAAAGAAAAAAAGAAAAAACCTACGGTAAAAACGTTACTTTAAATAAGCCCAGTAAATTAATCATTTTAACCTTTCAGGAATGCAACAGCTGGAACTATTCCTAACTTTCTAGAAGATATGGTTGCCAAGCAACAGAAACGTTAGCTCTTCTTCTAATCCTAGCCATTAATTACTATATGAAACACAAGTTTTTCTTATTTCCATATAGCAGCATTTTTAAAATAAAAGGAATATAAAGTAATGGAAACTGCTTTAGGTTAACTAAATTAATACAACAAAGTGGGCAAATGTGGATTTTTATCAATTCTTATTAAAAGTTTTAAATAAAAAGGTAATCATTTGCTTATTTAAATATTTAACTCTTTTGCTCACCTGTCTGTTTTCTAAAATGCATTGCTTTAATAACTTTAAGCTCTTAAAGCCTTATTTTATATAGTTATAAATACAATTCTGGTGCCATTCGTCTTTAATTGTAAATTTGTCCTATATGTCATATATGTTGTGCTGTGTCGTTGTATGTTGTGTCTGTCATGTAAATACTACTTTTGTTTTTACTCTGTTGCAACAAAAGTCAATTTTATATTTTTTAAAATATAAGTGTTCCCACAACATGTTAATATTATGGTTGGGGTATAACCATCAGAATATTATTAATAACCAATTTTTGTTGCAAAGCTCAAAAAGGCCTCAGTTTTAAATATATTTACATATATTTTGCCTCAACAAATAATGCATTTGCAAATGAAAACAATTCTCTTTTATCAATCACAGGTTTTTTTATTCAAAGGAAAAATGTAAGGGGACACCTCAACATTAGTGCAAAAGTAATATTAATAAAATGTCAATTTCTTGTTTGGGTTTTTATAAACTTGTTTGCGCCTTTACTAAATATTAACATATAGTTATAGGAATGTTATAGCAAAAATCTTAAAAAAGATAATATATACCGGGGTGGCCAAATTTACTGACCCTGTGTTCAAGAGCCACATGATATGCACAACTGCTAGAGCTAAAGGTCTTGTGGTGTCTCCATCCTGGTTGTAAATCTTTGGAAATCTGGTTCAGATGTTATCAACGTGGATGTTGATTTGTAAGGACTGAATGATGTTTCAATTTTATGAACTTCATCATGGAGTACAGAGATTCACAGCAGTATGTTGTGCCAAAAATTGAAATGAGTTGCACACTAGTCTTCTTGAGTTGAGGCTACTTTGTTCCTGGCACTTGCTTCCAGAACTTGATTGCAGACTGTGATATATGCATCATCTTTAGAGCCTGATCAACCATGAATGGGTTTACAAGAAAGGTAAAGCAGGATTTCAGCTTCTGCAAATCTTCAAACCTGGCCTGAAAGTCATCAGTCCTTGTAATTTACCTCTGTATTCCTCAAGTTTGTGATTTTCTACTTTGATTTCAAGGAATGTGTTTACCCTACTCTTGAGACAGGGAAAGTGGTTGAAGTCTGTTGACACTATATCTGTTTCCAGAAGCTTTAACTTGTTCTGGAAAATGAAGACTGTCTGAGTAAGGTCAGAAATAATCTTATCCTTCCCTTGGAGTGCCAAATTGAGAGTTTGCAGATAATGCATAATATCAGTGCATCCATTGCTCATCTTTCAGTGTGGATAAGACTTTTCCTTTTCTTCAAGGAAAGCACTGATAGGCTCCAACAGTGTAGTAACTAATTACAAGAAGTTTTTATATGAAGGCCTCATTTGTGATGTCACCATTCCAAATTCCTGTTTTACTCCTCATAGACAAAGCACTGTGGGACACACTGTAATAGTGCCTATCCCAATTGTTCAAAAAGAATCGAAGACCACACCTCTCAACTAAAGTCCTGGACCTAATATTCTCAGGCCCACTATATGGGACTAAGAACAATTGGAAAAAGAAAACTGTCCACAGGTCGTATGAGGGAATGTGCAGACCATTTGACACCTGGGGCACGAATGCATGGATGAGTAAAGCAAAATGGGCAAGAAACAGTGTTTAGCCCATGGGGTCATTTTCAGTGAATACATTATGCTTTTCTGGTATGATGGGTAAACATCCTCCCCCTAAAAAGACAAAAAGATGGGGAATGTAGGCCTTGATGGAGCCCCAGGCATAACGAGTAGTGTGAACCAAAAGCTGTGAACCAGAGTAGGCCTGGCCTTGGAAAATAACAACACACTAGGTATTTACTAGCCAAGTAAGCACATTCCTGACCGGAGAGGTTGGTAGAAGAGCGCCCAGAATTCTCAAGTAACTACATAAACACATTCTTAAAGAAGGTAAAAGAACACACTGATCCCTCAGAAGATAAGGATGGGATGACAGGATATTGGATAAAGATGTTTTGTTCAAACTAGCAGGTACAAGATGTAGGGTTGGTAACTAACAACTTCTGGAGTGTAATATGTTTGTATCAGTGTATAAAAGGAGCAATCACAGGAGGGGCATCTTTGTCCAGCCTAGGGCAGGGTGTCCTGGTGTGCTGACTGAGCTGGTTCCATTGTCACAGGCATACCTGTGTTAGTGTCCCTGTAACCATGGAGCCAGGGCGCTAGTGCCATGCGTCGTTGACAATAAGCCTGGCAGAACATCTTCACCACCAAGCCGAGCTTGTGATCTTTCTTTGAGTAACATCAATGTCTGCTGAATTAGCAGGCTGTGCTCTCTGCTCGTGCAGCTAACACTGGAGCTCCAAGAACAGAAGCACTGAGCAGCTGTTACAGCTTAGCAACCTTAACAGCATTGCCACAGCAACGACATTACACAGCACTTAACAACACAGACAACAGGAGAAATTCAGCTTCCACTGAACTTGGTCACTACAGCAAAAGTCTATTTAGTATTCCAGTATTTCTAGTGCTGTTATATTGGGAGTGGATTTTATCTGAAGGCATCACAAGAACTCCTGCGGTATTAATAGAACAAACCTGTTCCTGGAAAATGGAAAATATTCAGATACCCCTGCTGGATGTGGGTAGGAAGAAGCATGGAGCCTGCAGGGAGGAACAACTTTTGGAGCCTACCATGACCACAGGACAAGAGCGATGAATGTCATGAACCTGTGGTGCTTTTGGAATAAAGTTGTGGCAAAACCAGGTCATCACACAATAATACCCTAGAATAAAGGACTGCTTCACTGAACCTATGGGAATGTTTGAAGCTATGGATATCCAGTCAGAATTGTGTTTAGCAGAGCTCTGTTTCAAGTTGGACCAAAAGGAGAGTTTTGGGTAAGAGAAATAAATGTGAGTGACCAGGAGATGCAGGTAGTGAAAATTCAGATCTTGGGGACAGTGTCCAATGTAGCTGGTATCTCAAAGACTCTCACATGTGCAGTGGTCAAGAGCTATGATGCAACCCAAACAGAAAAAGAGCTAGGGGTTAACTTAACAGAAGCATCCATACAAGGCAATGACAGGAAGCAATTAGAACAGCTGCTCTTATTGTATACTAGTACGGTCCCCAAGAATAATGAAGAACTTGGGAGATATGATCATGTGCAACATTGGATTGTGCTTAAGCCAGAGAGAATTCCTGTGAGGCATTCCCCATGTTAGAGTCCCCTGCGGTATCTGGTTGCATTGAAAGAGAAGCTAAATTATGTGCTGTAGGATGGCCAGATGGATATCTGGAAAAATCAGATAAAAGAGTCACCCGAGAATCAAGAAAGAATTGCTTTTCTGACACCATATGGGTTAGAATCATAGAAGATTAGGGTTGGAAGAGACTTCAGGAAGTCATCTAATCCAACTCCCTGCTCAAAGCAGGACCAACACCAACTAAATCATCCCAGCCAGGGCTTTGTCAAGCCGGGCCTTAAAAACCTCTAAGGATGGAGATTCCACCACCTCCTTAGGTAACCCATTCCAGTGCTTCACCACCCTCCTAGTGAAATACTGTTTCCTAATATCCAACCTAGACCTCCCCCACTGCAACTTGAGACCATTGCTCCTTGTTCTTTCATCTGCCACCACTGAGAACAGCCGAGCTCCATCCTCTTTGGAAACCCCCTTCAGGTAGTTGAAGGCTGCTATCAAATCCCCCCTCACTCTTCTTTTCTGCAAACTAAATCAGCCCAGTTCCCTCAGCCTCCCCATGTAAGTCATGTGCTCCAGCCCCCTAATCATTTTCATTGCCCTCTGCTGGACTCTCTCCAATTTGTCCACATCCTTTCTGTAGTGGGGGGCCCAAAACTGGACACAATACTCCAGGTGTGGCCTCACCAGTGCCGAATAGAGGGGAATAATCACTTCCCTCGATCTGCTGGCAATGCTCCTACTAATGCAGCCCAATATGCTGCTGGCCTTCCTGGCAACAAGGGCACACTGCTGACTCATATCCGGCTTCTCATCCACTGTAATCCCCAGGTCCTTTTCTGCAGAACTGCTGCTTAGCCAGTCGGTCCCCAGCCTGTAGCAGTGCCTGGGATTCTTCTGTCCTAAGTGCAGGACTTTATTTTGTTGAACCTCATCATATTCCTTTGTTTTTTCAATTTGTCTTTCAGACACCCTCATATACTTTTATGAAAACACATGAGGGCATCTAACACATGAGGACCATCTGGTGGAAATAGAAAGGATTCTAAAGCTTTATAAGGAGTCAGGGTGTAAACTTGCCAAAAACACGTCAGTTTTCGAGGGGGCACATCACGTTCCTGGGACATATAGTCGGTAAGGATGGTTTGGAACCCCAATCCCAGAAACTGAATGTTATAAAGGACTGGAAGGTTCCTACGAACCTGGAGGAAATTCAGCACCATTATACTAGCTAACTAAGAGCAAGTCTATAAAGCCCTGTGGGGATACAAAATTTGTACCCGTATCCCATTTGCACATATAAATGCAGATATCTGCAGATTTGCAGGGCTCTACAGATCTTGATAGAGGAATAGCAAAAACTTTTGAGTTACTGAAAGAAGGATTTCTAAACCTTGCTGTCCTTTAATTCCTGGACTCTTCTCGTCCATTAATCGTAATTTGTAATGCCTCAAAGTGCCGGATTTGCACTTGAACAAATTGATGAGCTCTGCAGGCACAGACTGATGGCTCTTCGAGGTCGCAAATTAAATGAGAGGGAAACCAACTATTTGACTACAGAACAAGAGGGTCTGGCTATTTTGTGCAGGCCCTTAAGGTCTATCATCCATATTTTCTAGATACAGAATTGACATAGTGCACGACTGCATTGCCTCAAGGTGGCTTGTTATGAAACACAATCCAGAAGGATGCTTGTGGAGATGGATTCACAAACAGCCCGAGTACATATTTACAGTTCACCATAAACCTGGAAAGCAAAATGTGGTTGTGGATGATTTCAGACAAGTGAGGGCAGTGAGAATAGAGTCTGCTTGGGCCCGTGAGCAAATCTTGCAAGAACAGCCTAAGGACCCTGAATTATGTGTGGTGTCAACAGATCTACCGAACAGGGGGAGAGAGTGGTGAAGTTCAATGCAGCTCAGGAATGATTATTCATTGCTGGTGTATGACGGTAACAACTTGCCAGCAAGCTTATAGATAACAGTATTAGAATGTCTTCATGACAACGAAGCAGCAGGCCATCTGGGGTATGAAAAGAGATTGAACCTGGTATCTGACAGATTTTTTTGGATAGACATGGCTGCAGACATGAAGGACTGGATTCCTTCCTGTCTTATGTGTCAAGAAAGGAAATCATCAGTGAGGAGAGGTAGAATTACTTTAGGGGAAACACTCCAATCTAGTAAACCCTGGGAGTTCATACTGATTGACTTGAAAGGCCCACTTCCAGGAACACCAGCTAGAAATCAATATTTGCTGGTAGCATATGATGCCTTCTCAAAGTGGTGGCGCAAACACTGAAGGATAAAAGGACTGAGACTGTTATAAATGCATTGCTGAAACATACAGTGTTACAGCTGGCCCACCAAGCTGTATCTGCAGTGATCAGGGGAAGGAATTTGTGGTTATTATAGACGGTTTGCCAACAATGCCAGTTAACCAATGTGAGAACCAGTGTTGCTCATCCTACAAGTAATGGGGGAATGGAGAGAGCAAACCGCACCATTGGTTCCATGCTTAGAGTCTGAGTCAGTGAAGATCGAGAAACAAAGACATCCTTTGTTGTCTTTGCATATAACAACAGCCAGCACTCAACTATTCATCTGTCCCCTTATGAGATTATTTTTGGACTCTGTCCCTGTGACTTGATGTTCCAGCAGCAAGAACTGGCATCTACACAGGTGTCTTATATTAGTGACCTGAGGGCTGCATTCCAGAAGTTAGAGGAACAGATGAGCAGGAAGTGTGCATACCAGACACAGGATTCTAGGAAAAAGAATTATGTGCCCATCCAGAAATGAGAGACTGTGGCTACACAACTGGAAAAAGCAGGCAGCAGAAAATCCCAAATATACTCCTCCTTTTTGGAAGGAATCCTTATACAGTAATCAAGAAACTAAACAACTTATCCTTTCTGATACACAACATAGCATAGCTCATGTTCAGTTAGTTATCCACTGTTATCCATGAGTCCTTTTCAACATCACTGCTTTCCAGGACATGGGAAGAGTATGCTGTATGTGTCACCCACATTCTGGCTGTATTTAAACACGTTATTTACCCATAAAAGCAAACCTCAGGAAGGGGGGGTGCATTTGGATGTTCTATGTTTCATGTTTGTAGTATTGCTGTCGCAGTGTTTGTCCCAGGATATTAGAGAGAAAAGGTGAGTAAGAACTTACTTTATTGGACCAATTTCTGTTGGTGGAGGATGCAGAGACGAGGTTTCAAGCTACACAGAGCTCTACATTTCATGCTTTCTTTTAAGAGCAGGTTGGAAATTTCAACTATTTACAGAGCATTGTAATAAATCTCTTTCTCTCTGTTTCTAGGCGGTGCCTGCATGAGTTACACACATTTAACTTATGGTGCATCACTAGATAAGACAGATGGCAGTTCCCTGGAGTCTGAAATAGGGACATGCATTCTTGACACTGAAGTCCCCACTGAGGGGAGAACTAACAGGGAGGCCCTAGTCACTTCTTTGCATTAGGGAACTGCTTGACAAAGTCAGCATTTAAGAGTTTTTAAAATAGACTGAACTGTGTTCTGTAGTGACCCCATGGGCAGGCAAAGTATGGGAAAAGTCTAATATGTCTTGAAAAATCAGTTTAATCCAATCACTGAAGATAGTTCCATGTCACTACAGGGCAGAAAACATAAAGTTGTTTGGTTTCAGAGTGGTATGGTAACACCCATTGTTTCATGTTCTCTGTGTATATATATATCTTCCTACTGTATTTTCCACTCCATGCATCTGATGAAGTGGCTTTTAGCCCACGAAATCTTATGCCAAATACATTTTGTTAGTCTCTAAGGTGCCACAAGTACTCCTCGTTCTTAAAGTTGTTTGGGTATCTTAGTGGTCCATTTCTTATGTATAGATTTTTAAAATTATGAAGACTTTTTATGATTTCTCTGAATTTCCTGGGTTTGTAATATGTGAATTGGGATAATTACATACTCTTATAATGTTTTTTATCCTTAAATTATTGATATGTATTCTCAACCTTAGCTCCATTGTATTGTAATTTTCTGTCTGGGAATAAGACTGGATTTTTTGTTTCCTGACTATTCGGTCAATAGGTCTGTAGTTCCCAGTTGCACCCTAGCATTCAAATAGTTGGACCCTAATTGCTTACGGGATGCTATTGCTAGGGAAGGTTAGCAGATTTCTGGTGGTGAGCTAATCCAAATACTGCACTTTTTATTTAGAAGGGGAAAATAACATGCATGAAAACTGGCTTAGCCTTCACCTTTTAAACTTAGTTCTCATCTATTGTCATTAGACATTTCCTGACATAGACATAATTTATGTAAGAGAACTTGTTAATATTTGTCTTTCTGGCAAAGAATCCCAGGTGAGGGAGGTTCCAAGCACCTTTCCTTTATTACCCTTTATTTGAGGCTGTTCAGCTCCCCAGACTCACCTGAGTTAAACATCCAAATAACGTTCTAAAACCATCTGGCGTGTACAAAACAGTAATTAAGAACAGAGAAAACCAAAGAAATGGCCTAAGTAACAAATCAAAATACATTAAAAAACACAGAAGCTAGTCCAGATCAGTACAATCCATATAGATAGAGTGAAGAATCTACATTTTATACACCTAGAGGGCAAATCTTTCACCAACTTGTGCTGTTCTTCTCTGATCTTTACTTGGTGCCTCCTTAGGAAATTACTGTGAAATTTCTCACTTTTGCTCCCACGAATTCAACTCCACTGGTGGGAGCAAAAGTGGAGACACTAGTGTAGACAACAGCTCCAGGTACTGGATGCCATTTTAGGATCCCTAACTCTTCTTAGAGAAGGATGGCATGACATGGTGCTTAACGTGTTGGTAGCCATCAAACCTTTTCTATACTAGTCCTCCTGATGTCGATATCTCTACGGGAGCTGAATCTAGGGAATTCAGCAGTGAGAAATTTTAGCAACAATTTTCCAGTGAAGACAAGGCTAAAGACACAACTCTGTCAGCTGTCCTTTCCGTTGGACTGTAGTGTTTCTCATCATCCCAGGTTACTTTGGTCTGCCTGGCTCTGACTCACCCATAAATAGAACAACACTGATGTCCCATCTTAGCTGCTTGTTGCTCCTGCAGTGCCCATTTCTATTTCACGGCTCCACCTAGCACGGTGTTCAGTGCTTTTCAGAAATAGCTTTGGGCTCCAGTTTTGCCTGTACTCCTTGAACAACTGCTTTCCTGAAAAATCCTTTGGGCATTGCATCCACACAGTAGCTGTCTCTCAGTCCCACATTCACATCCTCTGCCCCCAGGGTGACTCTGCGCTGTTTGAAACAATCCCTTTTGGGAAACTAATTAACCCGCCTCTAAATGTTTAGTGTCTCTGGCTTGAGATGTTACCTTTAAACCAGTTCTTTAGGAGATCTGAAGTCTATTTTACAGTAAATTAACAGATTTGTCACAGTGGAGAAGGCTGTAAGTAGGACAAAAGAAATCCTAGCCATTTGTTATGTCTGTTACTAGTTAAGGATGGTAAAATTATCAATAATGATCAGAAAATGCAGAAGCATTCAATCAATATTTCTGTTCTGTATTTGGAAAGAAGTCAGATGATGTAGTCACATAAAATCATTATAATGAAATATGTTCTGTTCTAACAGTAACCACCCAGGATATTAAACAGCAAATATCTAAAACTGAGCAAAGTTAAACATTTGAAAATCTGCAAGAATGGTTTATTTACACGCTTTAACAAAATTGGCAGAGGAACTTTCTGAAGCGTTGATGTTGATACTAAATAAATCTTAGCATGCTGGGAAATTTCCAGAGGACAGACAAACTCTAATGTTGTGCCAATATTTAAAAGGGGTAGTAGCTATAGGCTGGTTAACCAGGCAAAATCATGGGACAGGTTGACATGGGAGGCAATAAATAAAAGACAAAGGGATGATAAGCACAATTAATGCCACTCAACGTAGCTTTATGGAATACAGGTCTTGTAAAAGAAATACTTGATAGCCTTTTTTTGATGTGCTTACAAGACTGGTTGACAAAGGTAAGTGCATTGACATACTATACTTAGACTTTTGAAAGGGGTTTGACTTAGTAATACATGACATTCTGATTAAAAACATCAGCTCTATAGACAACGATCATAGCATATATTAACTGTTTTAAAAACTGGCTAACTCATCGATCTAATAAAGCAATTGTACATGGGCAATCATCATCCAAAAGGATATGTTCTTAGTCGGTTATGACAGGCATCTATTTTGTGCTCAATGCTATTGAATATCTTTATCAATGATCTGGAAGAAAATATAAAACTGCTGCTGTTAAATTTTGCAGATGACAAAAAGATTGGCAGAATTGTGAATAATTATAGGGACAGGTCAGTTCTACAGAGCAATCTGGAGTGTGTGGTAAACTAGGCTCACTTAAACAACATTGACAGAACAAGGAGCAATGGTCTCAAGTTGCAGTGGGGGAGGTCTAGATTGGATATTAGGAAAACCTATTTCACTAGGAGGGTGGTGAAGCACTGCAATGGGTTACCTAGGGAGGTGGTGGAATCTCCAGCCTTAGAGGTTTTTAAGGCCCAGCTTGACAAAGCCCTGGCTGGGATGATTTAGTTGGGGATTGGTCCTGCTTTGAGCAGGGGGTTGGACTAGATGACCTCCTGAGGTCCCTTCCAACCCTGATATTCTATGAGGGCTGGTCACCTCCTCCCCATACTGTGCTGCCCAGTGCAGTAGTCTGGGAGCTGACCTTGTTCGTGAAGACAGAGGCAAAAAAAGCATTGAGTACATTAGCTTTTTCCACATCCTCTGTCACTAGGTTGCCTCCCCCATTCAGTAAGGGGCCCACACTTTCCCTGATCTTGTTGCTAACATACTTGTAGAAACCCTTCTTGTTACTCTTAACATCCCTTGCTAGCTGCAACTCCAAGTGTGATTTGGCCTTCCTGATTTCAGTCCTGCATGCCTGAGCAATATTTTTATACTCCTCCCTGGTCATTTGTCCAAGCTTCCACTTCTTGTAAGCTTCTTTTTTGTGTTTAAGATCAGCAAGGATTTCACTGTTAAGCCAAGCTGCTCACCTCAGCTTTACTATTCTTTCTACCCATCGGGATGGTTTGTTCCTGCAACCTCAATAAGGATTCTTTAAAATACAGCCAACTCTCCTGGACTCCTTTCCCCCTCATGTTATTCTCCCAGGGGATCCTGCCCATCAGTTCCCTGAGGGAGTCAAAGTCTGCTTTTCTGAAGTCCAGGGTCTGTATTCTGCTGCTCTCCTGTCAGGATCCTGAACTCTACCATCTCATGGTCACTGCCTCCAAGGTTCCCATCCACTTTTGCTTCCCCTACTAATTCTTCCTGGTTTGTGAGCAGCAGGTCAAGAAGAGCTCTGCCCCTAACTGGTTCCTCCAGCACTTGCACCAGAAAATTGTCCCCTAGACTTTCCAAAAACTTCCCGGATTATCTGTGCACTGCTGTATTGCTCTCCCAGCAGATATGTTGTGAAGGTCAAACATATAACAGACTTCAAAAGGGAATTAGATAAGTTCATGGAGAATAGGTCCATCAGTGGCCATTACCCAAGATTACCAGGGATGGAACCCTGTGCTCTGGGTGTCCATAAACCTCTGACTGTTAGAAGGGGGGACTGGAGAACAGGGGATGGATCACTCAATAGCTGCCCTATTCTGTTCATTCCCTCTGAAGCACCTGGCACTGGCCACTGTTGAAAGACAGGATACTGGGCTAGATGGAACATTGATTTGACCAAGTATGGCCATTCTGATGTTCTATGAAAAGGTCTTAGAGATCATGGTAGATAACCAACTGAATATGAGCTCCCAGTATGATATTGGGGCAAAAAGAACTGAACTACTCCTTGGCTATATAAACAGGAATATCAAGCAGAAGTCGAGGTGATAGTACCTCAGTATACTGCACTGACATCACTACTGGAATAGTACGTGCAGTGTTAAGGTCCACACTTCAAAAAGAATGTTAAAAACTGGAATGGGTTCAGATAAGAAATATTCATGGTCTTGAAAGCACCCACTATGATGAGAGTGTGGCTTACAATGCAGCAGGAAGCGAGCCTCGCAGCCTGGGTAGGCAGACTTGTTTTAGCAGGACTCGCACTAGCATACTAAAATTAGCTGTGTGGATGTGTGGCATGAGCAGAGGCTCAGGCTAGCCACCTGAGCTCAGACCCACTCTACCCTTAGAGCTGGAGCTCGGGTGGTTAGCCTGATCCCCCATCAGTGTAACAATGTTGGGGGCAAGGAGGGATAGCTCAGTGGTTTGAGCATTGGCCTGCTAAACCCAGGGTTGTGAGTTCAATCCTTGAAGGGGCCACTTGGGGATCTGGGGCAAAATCAGTACTTGGTCCTGCTAGTGAAGGCAGGGTGCTGGACTCAATGATCTTTCACAGTCCCTTCCAGTTCTAGGAGATGGGATATCTCCATTAATTATTATTAATGTCCACACTGTTATTTTTAGCATGAGCCCCACAAGCACGTGCTTGTCTATCTGGACTCGGAGGAGGGGCTTGCTCCCAGCTGCAGTGAAGTCACACTCGTAGGGTATGTCTACACTGCCTTTTAAAACCCGCAGCAATGCATCTCTGAGCCCAGGTGTACAGACTTGGGCTCAGGCTATGGTGCTAAGAACAGTTTTTGTAGTTTCGGGGCTTGGGCTGGAACATGAGCTCTGAAGCCAAGTGTGGGGGAGGGTAGGCTTCAGCCCAAGATACCACATCCACGCTGCTGCTTTTAGCGCCGTAGCACAAGCCTGAGTGTGTAGACCCAGCCTGAGATTCGCTGCCGAGTGGTTTTAAAAGGCAGCGTAGACATATACCCTTGCAGACTATTGAGCTCATTGAAAAGAAGCTTAGAAGGTGACACGCTCATTGTCTATAGGTACTTATCACTGATTCTAGAGATATCTGACTCTAGAGGTCTTTAATCTAGCAGAGAAAGGCATAACAAGATCCAATGGCTGAAAGTTCAAAGGTTCAACCAGGAAATAAGACACAATTTTTAAAGAGAGGGAATTAACCACTGGAGCAGATTACCAAGGGAACTGGTAAACAAGTACTCCTGTTCTTCTTTTTGCGGATACAGACTAACACGGCTGCTACTCTGAAACCGGTAAATCCTCTGTCGTCTGAAGTCTTTAAATCAAGATTAGCTGTCTTTGAAAAAAAATATGCTCTAGCTCAACCAGAAGTTATGGGCCTAATGCAGGAACCATCGGACAAATTCTGTGGCCTGCGTTATACAGGAGTTCTGGCCTTAAAACCTATGAAATAGTTGTTCTTTCAAATTTCTTAGTACACAGTTTACAGTTTCAGTGTCTCTCATGTTGTATTTAATGTTTAGCAAAAACATTCTCTGTTTTTGACTGGTGTTTTAGGTCGATGTTTAGAAGAGATTTTCCATGGAAGCTAAAACTATCACAAGGGCAAGAATCAGTCTCCTGAATGCTTTTAGATCAACTATCAGAATGTTTGGTAGCTGCTGGTTTCCACATGGTAACCATCTATATGAGCAAAAACTGATCCTTGCAGGATGTTTCAAATCAAAAGAACAGAAATACCTAGGGATGGGTAGCCATCAAGACTTGAACTGACGGCTAGCACTGGCCAGCTATCTGATGACCAGCTATCACAAAGCTCTTCACAGATACCTTTCTCCAGACTTCCTCCTGTGGCCCCGGAGCTTTAGGGTTATAGGAGAGGAGGAACTGAAACAGGAAGAAACATTTTGTGACAAAGAAATTGCAAAAACCAGAACCACCCTCTTTGCATGCAGGGTTGCCAATTTTGATTGGACGTATTCCTGGAGGTTTCATCCCATGACAATCATTTTAATCTTTAATTCCTGGAGACTCTAGGACAATCCTGGAGGGCGGGCAACCATATGCTTGCTGTATAAGTACAGAAGTGGAGCAAAGTTGAGCAATATCACAGCTTGTGAGATTGTTTCGATGACACGAGTATGGCAAGTTTATACCGTTCCATTATGAAAGACAAAATTCGGGTCAGTTTTATTAGGATCAGTTTTGTGTAAGACATAAATAGCGTCTAGATTCACACAGTGTGTTTAGTACTAATAAAAAGGCGATAACTAGAATTTGTCATTTTTGGTACATTTCAAGTAAGTTTTCCAATTATTTAAAAACTTGCTATTTCTAGGGTTTCCAGTAAGTCCCCCACAATCAGTCTTAGTGACTCAGGCTAGGTCTACACTACCCGCTTGAATCGGCGGGTAGAAATCGACCTCTCGGGGATGCGACAATTGATCCCCGAATCGACGCTCTGACTCCACCAGCGGAGGTGGGAGTAAGCGCCGTCGACAGGAAGCCGCAGAAGTCGATTTTGCCGCCGTCCCTACAGCGGGGTAAGTCGGCTGCGATACGTCGAATTCAGCTACGCTATTCACGTAGCTGAATTTGCGTATCTTAAATCGACTCCCCCCTGTAGTGTAGATGTACCCTCAGTCACCAGACTGTACAATGTACATGTTAGTTGCGTCTTTCATTTCTCACTGACGTTACCGTTACCACACACCCGTTGGAGACAAACTAATATACTGTGAATGTAGAGAAATTTCCTTCCTCGAGCCAGTGCATTATTGTTATGCAGCTTTTAGTGTCAGGGCAGCTTCAAAATAAATGACGCAGAATAGACTTGTTCAATTATTAAATGAAGTAGTCTACTCAGTGTTTGGGAGTAGTGGTCAACATTCAGTTAACAGGTTTTAACTGATTAAATATTTGTTTAATCTGCATAAACCAATATGATATGTAGCATCGCTCCATGTACAGTAAGTACTCTTCATTGCCAGGAAATTTGACAACAGGATATCTGTCTAGAGCTGAACAAATAACTTATTTAACAATTTCTGCCTTTTTCTGCTTGTGGAATATTCACACACAAAATGTGATTTTCTTGCATTTATTTGTTATTCAAAACTATTGGCTGACACTTTTCCTGAATTTCCCTGATTGCACAGTTTGCTATTTGAAATCCCAAATTTGAGCTTTGTTGCTTAGAGTTAGGTGGGGGGTGTAGTAGGAAGAGAGAGTCTGGAGCATGTCCCTGGTACAAGACCTGAGGCGTGAACCAAAGTCAGCAAAAGTTATGCTTTGAGCAAAAGTCAGGCCCTGTCAAAAACAGATGCTTGCCTGCAAGTTCAGTGTCCGATACACGAACTTGTCACCGGTATTGCTAGCATTGTTAAAACACAATGAATATGTAAACACATTCCAGCAGGAAGGATGTATGTACTCCAGTTAAGTTAATAAGCTGTGATGTACTGACTCTTTAACAGAGCAGTGAACTTAATCTCTTCTGTTAGGGTAACCAGATGTCCCTATAAAATCGGGACAGTCCCGATTTTTGGGTCTTTTTCTTATATAGGCTCCTATTACTCTCTGTCCCGATTTTTCACAATTGGTGTCTGGTCACCCTATCTTCTGTGAATGCACAGTGATAAAGCCTATGCATTGCAGAGAAACAGCTCTGATAAACTCGGGGGCTGGAGTTCACTGATTGTTACCTGCTAGGCAAGATCTGGGCAGGGAGAGTCTAGATGAGTTTGCTGGTGAGGAAGATAGACTGGTGAGGCAGGGAGCTGACACACAATCTAGTCGCCAGCAAAACTCACTTTTGCTGAAGTAAAGAGGTAACATGGTGACTCACAACTTTGGGTATCCCCAGCAGCATGTTACAGTAGGACAAGAAGTAATGGGCTTATTCTGCAGCAAGGAAAATTCACGTTAGATATTAGGAACATCTTTCTAACTATAAGGATAATTAAGTACTGGAAAAGCTTAACCAGGGAAGTTATGGAATCCCTGTCTGGCGGTTTTTAAGATCAGATTAGGACAGTGGTTCTCAAAATTACTTGATTGTGTTCCCATTCTTTGTACATATACTGATAAAAAACAACAACATGCAACTCACTAAATATTAAAAAAGAGTAAGGCATTGATTCAAACAGAGCCAACAACTCATTATAATAAGAGCAAAAGCAAAACTGTGATTGTGGTCCACGCTTACAGTAAAATGTGCACACCGCGTCGTAAGCAAATTGACTAACGTACAGATGGGAATGACTTTGTATAATGCTATGCAAGCTTAACAAATCCGTCAAAATGAAAGCACCACCTAGAGCAGCAGTGGGCAAACTACGGCCAGAGGGCCGCATCCGGCCCTTCAGACATTTTAATCTGGCCCTCGAGCTCCAGTTGGTGAGTGGGGATGTACTGTGGCTCTGTGCGGCTCCTGGAAGCAGTGGCATGTCCCCCCTCCAGCTCCTATGCCTAGGGGCAGCCAAGGGGCTCTGCATGCTGCCCCTACCCCAAGCGCTGCCACCGCAGCTCCCATTGGCCAGGAACCACGGCCAGTGGGAGCTACAGGGGTGGTATCTGCTGATGGGGCAGCACGTAGAACTGCCTGGCTGCGCCTCCGCGTGGGAGCCGGAAGGGGGACATGCTGCTGCTGCTTCTGGCAGCTGCTTAAGGTAAGTGCTGCCCGGAGACTGCACCCCAGGCCCCCTCCCAAGCCCCTACCCCAGCCCTGATCCCCCTCCTGCCCTCCGAACCCCTTGGTCCCAGCCCAGAGCACCCTCCTGCACCCCAAACCTTCATCCCCAGCCCCACCCCAGAGCCCACACCCCCAGCCAGAGCCCTCACCCCCCGACACTCCCTAACCACCTGCCCCAAGCCAGAGCCCCCTCCTGCACATTCAACTCCTGATTTCTGGCCCCACCACAGAGTCTGCACCCCCAGCCGGAGCCCTCTCTTCCTCCTGCACCCCACCCCCCAATTTTGTGAATATTCATGGCCTGCCATACAATTTCCATACCCAGATGTGGCCTTCAGGTCAAAAATTTTGCCCATCCCTGACCTAGAGTCAAATGCACAGCGCCATCTGAGGACCTGATATGTTTGGAGGAATCAGCTTTGCTAGCTATTCATTGCTGTAGATAAAATATGTGCAGTACGTTTTTCCCCCCTAAAGCTTCTCACGTCCCCCTTGAATACATTCTGCGCCCCTCCAGGGTCTCACCCCCCAGTTTGACAGTTGTTGGTCTAACCCAGCGGTTCTCAGAGATGGTCTACATATACTTAATCCTGTGGAATGTTCAGGGGAATGGACTAGATTACCTTGGAGGCTCCTTCCAGTCTTACATTTCTCTGATTTTATTCTTGAATTGTGGACACCAGAACTGGACATAAACTCCAGTAGTGGTCACACCCGTGCCAAATATGTTATTTTAACATAATTTATTTTAATGTAATTTTCTGTTTTTAAGAACTTAAACACTGGGGGGGGGGAAGCACATGGAGCCATGTAAAACCCCATCATGGGGTGATCTGTGGGGTTTTGATCTTTAGATTTACAGCACAGTCTTCTACTTCTTGAGCTAACTGACTAACTGGTGGAAGTAGAAGATAGTTATCTTCTATATGAACCTGCCACTGTAGGGGACTGGAGACATACACTTGGCCAGTGGGTTTTGTAGTTATTTTGAGACAGCCACGGAATATAGACCCTTAGTACTCCTGGGTTTCATTCCTGGTTCTATAGGCCATTGTACATACCTATGCCCCTGTCCCTCCAGCCTTTCTCTGTCCCTTTTGCTGCTACCTCCTTCCTAGGTCCACCTTTGTCTCTGCTGCTACCTCTATCTCCCGCAGCTACTGCCCCAGCTCCTCTCTCTGCTCCCATGTTCCCCCTCTCTTTGCTTTTAACCTCAACCCCTCTGCTTCTATCCTCCCTCTTCCTCTGCTCCTGCCTCTCTCCACCCCCTTGTTCCAATAACCTCTTGTCTTTTGCCCCCTTTTTTCCTACCCTGGTCCCCTCATCCTGGCTCCTGCCCCAGGCTCCTAGCTCCTCTGCCACTGTCAAGCTCCTGGCCCTGCCCTTCATCTCTGCCCCGTCCACTCTGTTTTTTACTCCCCTGTATGCAAATCATTCAGAATCCTCCTTCCCCTCCTGGATGCCTGGGCACCAGCAGGGAGAGCACTGAGAGCACAAGAGAGAGAGTCTCTCTACCCTCAGTTCCTGTGTCCAGCACCACATCGTCCCCCAGCAGCAGGCAGGCGCAATTGCAGCGGAAGTCCTGCTTGGCATATTCAGTCACTCTGTGACGATGGTACGTGCACAGGCCATTGGTGGAGCCAGGTGTTGCACCCAGGAGGGGTGACGGGTCATTGGTAGTGTCTTTAAAACAGCACCCACATTTCAAAGGGAATGTCCCATGCAGACAGGAGTGACCCCTCAGGGGTGTACACAAGGGGGGGCAAGCATGCGGATGGTTCCCCCCCCAATCAGAGGGGGCACAGAACTCCTCTGGAGCCAGGGAGGGGAAAGCAAGCTCCTCTGGCCCTGGGCTGGGCGGGAGATGATAGCTCCTCCAGCCCTGGGGCCATGATGGGCTATCTAGCTCCTCTGGCTGCTGGGGGAAAGCCAGCTCCACTGGGCCATGTGGGGAGGGGGAACCAGGTCCTCTGGCTGCAGGGGGTGGGTCAGGAGAGCCAGCTCCACCAGCCCCGGGGATGGTGGGGGGGAGAACCAGCTCTTCCGGCTGTGGAGGGGACTGGGGAGGGGGGGAGGGCCAGCTCCTCCACCGCAGGGGGCACAGAAAGTGCACCTCCAAAAGCAGCCCAATTTTTATTCCAGTGCACTCCCTCTACTCCTTGCAGCTTCATGAACCCCCTCCCCCCCAGATCAGTTCCCCTTTCAGGGTGACAGAACGTCAAATGTAGCTGCAGTTAGCAGGAGGAGGTGGCTAGGCTGAGGAGCATTCGGGCACACGAGGAATTCATTGACAGTATTCATATAGAGACTTCCAAGGCTGAGGACACTATCCAGCTAGAGAGGACAGCTGTCACACCACCGGGGGAGGAGGATAAGGCTCTGGTAGAGGGAGGACACTGGCTGCTGGTTACTTCTGGCAGCAGGCAGTGCTCCACCCCTACTCCCAACCCACCCACCAGGGTAATGGAGAGCCGTTATGCTGCCCTGGCAATGAGTGATGAGGAATCACCCCCAAAGGTTGAAGAGGAGAAGCCATGTACCCGGAGGCTGGGAGGATCACAGCCATCACGCCCAGGAGGAAATGTAGGGTCGTGGTGGTTGGAGACTCTCTTCTGAGGGGGATGGAGGCACCCATCTGTCGCCCAGACATGGCATCCCAGGCGGTATGCTGCCTGCCAGAGGCCCGTATCCGAGATGTTATGGAGGGATTATCAAGGAACATCAGGCCCTCTGACTACTACCCCATGCTACTCATCCATGTTGGCACTAATGATACTGCGAGGTATGGCCCTCAGCAGATCAGAAGTGACTACAGGGCTCTGGGAGTAAGGGTGAGGGAGTTGGGAGCACGGGTGGTGTTCTCTTCAGTCCTTCCAGTCAAAGGTAGGGGCCCAGGCAGAGACAGATGCATCCTGGAGGAGAATACCTGGCTGCAAGGATGGTGTCGCCAGGAGGGCTTCGACTTCCTTGACCCCGGGATGCTGTTCAAAGAAGAAGAACTGCTAAGCAGAGATGGGGTCCACCTATCGAGGAAGGGGAAGAGCATATTTGGCTACAGACTGGCTAACATAGTGAGGAAAGCTTTAAACTAGGTTCAATGGGGGCAGGTGACCAAAGCCCACAGGTAAGTCAAAAACATGGAGACCTGGGAGAAGGGTCGGAATCTGGAGAGAGCATGGGCTGTTATAGCAGAAATAAGGGAGAGACGAGACAGAACTGGGGGGGAAATCAAATCAGTATCTTAGATACTGTATACTAATGCAAGAAGTATGGGGAATAAGCAGGAAGAACTTGAAATGCTAGTAAATAAACACAACTATGACATAGTTGGCATCATGGAGACTTGGTGGGATAATACGCATGCCTGTAATATTGATATAGAAGGATACACCTTGCTCAGGAAGGACAGGCAGGAAAAAAATGGAGGAGGTGTTGCCTTAGATATTAAAAATTTATACACTTAGACTGAGGTTGAGATAGAAATAAGAGACAGACTTGTTGAAAGTCTCTGGGTAAAGCTAAAAGGAGTAAAAAACAAGGGTGTTGTCATGACAGACCACCAAACAAAGAGGAAGAGGTGGATGAGGCTTTTTTTAAACAACTAATAAAATCATCCAAGGAACTGGTTGAGAATTTGATAGTGGAAAGCAACTTGGGTGAAAGTGATCATGAAATGATAGAGTTCATGATTCTAAGGAATGGTACGAGGTAGAACAGCAAAATAGAGACACTGGATTTCAAGAAGGCAGATTTGAGCAAACTCAGGGAGTTGGTAGGTAAAATCCCATGGAAAGCAAGTCTAAGGGGAAAAACAACTGAAGACAGTTGGCAGTTTTTCAAAGAGACATTATTAAGGGCAGAAGAGCAAACTATCCCACTGCATAGGAAAGATAGGAAGTAGGGCAAGAGACCACCCTGGCTTAACCAGGAGCTCTTCAATGATCTAAAACTCAAAAAAGAGTCCTACAAAAAGTGGAAACTGGATCAAATTACAAAGGATGAATATAAATAAATAACACAAATATGCAGGGACAAATTAGAAAAGCCAAGACAAAAAACTAGATCAAAATAGCTAGGGATATAAAAAGAAACAAGAAAACATTCTACAAATACGTTAGAAGCAAGAGGAAGACAAAGGACAGAGTAGGCCTGTTACTCAATGAGGGGGGAAAGACAATAACAGAAAATGTGGAAATGGCAGAGGTGCTTAATGACTTCTTTGTTTCGGTTTTCACCAAGGAGGTTGGTGGTGACTGGACGTCTAACATAATGAATGCCAGTGAAAATGAAGTAGGATCAGAGTCTAAAATAGGGAAAGAACAAGTCAAAAATTACTTAGACATGTTAGATGTCTCCAAATCACCAGGGCCTGATGAAATGCATCCTAGAATACTCAAGGAGCTGACTGAGGAGATATCTGAGCCATTAGCAATTATCTTTGAAAAGTCATGGAAGCCGGGAGAAATTCCAGAAGACTGGAAAAGGGGCAAATATAGTGCCCATCTATAAAAAGGAAAATAAGCTGACTGGTCTGTAATTCCCTGGGTTGTCCTTAACTTCTGTACCTGGAAAGATAATGGAGCAAATAATTAAGCAATCAATTTTCAAACACCTAGAAGATAATAAGGTGATAAATAACAGTCAGCATGGATTTGTCAAGAACAAATCGTGTCACACCAGCCTCATAGCTTTCTTTGACAGGGTAACAAGCCTTGTGGATGGGGGGAAGCAGTAGATGTGGTGTATCTTGACTTTAGTAAAGTTTTTGATAATGTCTCTTATGATCTTCTCATAAACAAACTAGGGAAATACAACCTAGATGGAGCTACTATAAGGTGGATGCATAACTGGTTGGAAAATCATTCCTAGAGAGTAGTTATCAGTGGTTCACAGTCATGCTGGAAGGGATAACGAGTGGGGTCCTGCAGGGATTGGTTCTGGGTCCGGTTCTGTTCAATATCTTCATCAATGATTTAGATAATGGCATGGAGAGTACACTTATAAAGTTTGCGGATGCTACCAAGCTGGGAGAGGTTGCAAGTGCTTTGGAGGATAGAATTAAAATTCAAAATGATCTGGACAAACTGGAGAAATGGTCTAAAGTAAATAGGATGAAATTCAATAAGGACAAATGCCAAGTACCCCACTTAGGAAGGAACAATCAGTTGCACACATAAAAAATGGGAAATGACTGCCTAGCAAAGAGTACTGCGGAAAGGCATCTGGGGGTCATAGTGGATCACAAGCTAAATACGAGTCAACGGTGTAACGCTGTTGCAAAAAAAAGCAAACATCATTTTGGAATGTATTAGCAGGAGTATTAGCAAGGCACAAGAAGTAATTCTTCCGCTCTACTCCGCACTGATTAGGCCTCAACTGGAGTATTGTGTCCAGTTCTGGGCACCACATTTCAGGAAAGATGTGGACAAATTGGAGAAAGTCCAGAGAAGAGCAACAAAAATGATTAAAGGTTTAGAAAAAATGACCTATGAGGAAAGATTGAAAAAATTAGGTTTGTTTAATCTGGAGGAGAGAAGACTGAGTGGGGACATGATAACAGTTTTTAAGTTAATAAAAGGTTGTTACAAGAACAAGGGAGAAAACTTGTTCTTCTTAACCTCTGAGGATAGGACAAGAAGCAATGGGCTTCAATTGCAGCCAGGGTGGTTTAGGTTGGGCATTAGGAAAAACTTCCTGTCAGAGTGGTTAGCACTGGAATAAATTACCCAGGGAGGTTGTTGTCTAGATAATACTTGGTCCTGCCTCGAGTGCAGGGGACTGGACTAGATGACCTCTCGAGGTTCCTTCCAGTCCTATGATTCTATGAATCTATGCTCCTCCATACTCAGACTTCCCTGGAAGGACCCCACTGCAGCCTTGCCCAGCCTTGTACTAGGGATCTATTCTCAAAAGCATCATAGATTCATAGAGTCCAAGACCAGAAGGGCCTATTGTGACCATGTAGTCTGACTTCCAGTATAACACGGGCCATAGAAAGTCCTAAAAATAATTCCTATAGCAGATCTGTTAGAAAAACTTCCCATCTGGATTTAAAAATTGCCAGTGCTGAAAAATCCACCACAATCCTTTGTAAATTTTTCCTATGGTTAATTATTCTTACAGTTAAAATGTACACCTTATTTTCAGTCTGAATTTGTCTAGCTTCAACTTCCAGCCATTGGATCATGTTGCACCTTCTTTGCTGGATTGAAAAGCCCATTATTAATTATTTCATCCTAATATACCTTCTTATAGACTATAATCAAGTCACCCCTTAACCTTCTCTTTGATAAACTAAATGGATTGAGCTCCTTGAGTCTATCACTATAAGGCATGTTTCCTAATCCTTTAATTATAACCATGGGCTGAGATTCACAGCATGGTGCTCCATCTGCCCCCCCCCCAGGAGGGCTCTGCTCCCCAAATCTTGAGCAAATCCCTCTGGGTGTCAATCTGAAGGGCACCCTATGGTGCTGGGGAAGCTGTTCTAGGGCCTGGGGGAATGGGTCCCTGACATGAGGCTGAAGGAAGGCATGCAATACACAGATGGAAAAATAAGGGTGATATTACAGGGGGACTGGACTCTGGACATGGTGTAGAGATGGGGAAGACTAGGACACAGGGGACAGATGGGGTGGGCTTCGGGATGCAGTGGGGGACTCAGGTGAAGGGAATGAGGAAATGGGGGCAGATGGATGGAGTGCTAGGAACACAAGGGACAGGGAGCAGATAAGGGGGCAGATGCGATGAGGGATAGAACACAAGGGAGCAGATGGGGCAGGATGCTAGAGTAGGGTGCTGAAGGCATGTGGTGTAGTAAGCAGGAGCTGGGAGATGATTTTACCTCTGTATACATCATTGGTGAGACCCATAGTGGAATACTGCATCCAGTTCTGGTGTCCACATCTTAGAAAGGATGTTGAAAAATTGGAGAGGGAGCAGGAAAGAGACACAAAAATGATTTGAGAAAGTGCTGTACTGTGAGAGACTTAAAGAGCTAATTCACGCTACCAAAAAAGAAGATTGAGAGGTGACTTGATTGCAGTGCTAAGTACCTTCACAGAGAAAATAAAGGGCTCTTTAAGCTAGCACAGAAAGACATAAGAATCAATGGCTCCAAGCTGAAGTCAGGCAAATTCAAATTAGAAATAAGGTACACATTTTTACCAGTGGGAACTAACTGCCAAAGCAAGGGGGAAATTCTCCATCACTTTCTTCACATCAAGACTGGCTTTCTTTCTAGAAGAGATGCTTTAGCCAAACACAAGTTACTGGACTTAAGTCACGGCCTGATACACAGGAAGTCAGAGAAGATGATCAAATGGTGCCTTCTGGCCTTAAACTCTATGAATCTATGATTTTGGCCAGTACATTGGGACAATTTAGATAACAAAATCAAGCAAGTCTCTACTGAGCATGTGCAAATTGACATTTTTCAGAGGCTTATAACTTGGCCAAATTTGAGCAAATTTTCATGGGGACAGTAAATAAGCACATAAGAATGGCCATACTGGGTCAGACCAAAGGTCCATCCAGCCCAGTATCCTGTCTACTGACAGTACCAATGCCAGGTGCCCCAGAGGGTGTGAACCTAACAGGTAATGATGAAGTGATCTCTCTCCTGCCATCCAGCACCACTCTCTGACAAACAGAGGCTAGGGACACCATTCCTTACCTGTCCTGGCTAACAGCCATTAATGGATTTAACCTCCATGAATTTATCTAGTTCTCTTTTAAACCCTGTTTAAGTCCTAGCCGTCACAACCTCCTCAGGCAAGGAGTTCCACAGGTTGACTGTGCGCTGTGTGAAGAAGAACTTCCTTTTATTGGTTTTAAACCTGCTGCCCATTAATTTCATTTGGTGGCCCCTAGTTCTTACATTATGGGAACAAGTAAATAACTTTTCCTTATTCACTTTCTCCACACCACTCACGATTTTATATACCTCTATCATATCCCCCCTTAGTCTCCTCTTTTCCAAGTAAAGACATGTCCTGACACCAGGGTGTCCCCCTCCCCACCAAATTTCAAGTGCCTGCACCAAAGTGTAGAGCTGCTAGAATTTCTCAGTGAAATAATAATAAAAACTGTTTTTAACGTGGGAAAAATAATATAGTTCCCCCCAATCTTATTTTGAGAAATGGCTAAACCATTTTTATCTGAAACCTGTGATAAACCTGTGTGAGGCACGCACCCAGCACAGGAAATTTTAGTCTGAACAGTTGAAGTCTGGAAAAGTTATAAGCAACTGAAAACAGTGTTTTATAATGGAAAATGTTGGGTAACCTCAAATCTAGGCATTGCTACCAGCTCTGCCTATAATAAAGGCCTCCTGCTCAAACCAGCACAGCTTTCAGGGAGTATCTCTATCCCTAAAAGAGGTTCCTCTTTGGCTGAATATAATATAATAAATATAATATAATTAATTAATTAATATAAATCACCTTTTTTACAGGAAAATAAAGACTCTTAAAGTAGTTTTAAAAATTCCAAAGTTTAATCTGTGAATGTCACAAAATCTCAAGATCACTGAGGTTTTTCCATCTCTGGAGGTTACCCCTAAAATGTGGTCTGCCCTGATGCTGGGCTGTTTTACTTGACTGATGCTTTAAATGTGACCGAATTGATCCGTGCTACCAAAACTGACTTGTGCTCGGTACACATTTTGCAGTCTAGCCCTCCATCAGCAATGAAAGCAGATTTCGGAAAGCTGGTTCTCATTAGTAAAACAGGGAAGCTTTATTTAAAAAAACCAAAACTAAATGCTGTTGGATCAAAAAATAAAGAACCTAGTCCTCCTGGACGGTGGGTATGATAGTCCAGGGGAGTCTCAGCCTGTCCTGGCGCAGCTGCTGTTGCCAGATGCTGGTTGTGGGTTTGGCAGGGGGAAATTTTGCTTATTTTTATGCCCCAGGTAGATTCCGGGACGGCTGAGGAGATGGTATGTGCTACTCAGCTTCCTGGGTTTGTCAGTAATCTCCCTGGAGTCCCTGGAGACTTGGGGCTCCTCTGGGGGGGGGGGGCCCTCAGGGCTCTGACCACCGGAGGGAAAGGGGGTCTTGGGGCTCCCGCCCAGGGGGGGGGGGGGGGGGGGCGAGGGGGGGCGGCCCCGGGGGCGGGGCCGGGCGCGGTGGCGATCGCGGGGGGGGGGCCCTGGAGGGGGGGGGGGGGGGGCTCAGTAGGGGGCGCTCTCNCTGGCCACCGGAGGGAAAGGGGGTCTTGGGGCTCCAGCCATGGGGGGGGGGAAGAGGGTCTCGGGGCTACTGCCACGGGTGGGGGGCAGGGGGTCTCGGAGCTCCGGCTGTGGGGGTATGTGCGGGTGGAAGGGGTGAAGCCGGGGGCTAGCCTCCTCAAAGAGGGGGCTCCACCCACTGCCCATGCTAATCCTCATGTGTTTCTAAAACATGTTGGAAAAGGAAGTTATGGGCCACTGAAACTAGCAGCAGGCAGCCTTGGAAATTTTCAGCTAGAGAAGACCAGGCTCTACTCTCATTTAACATCTCCTGACAGCTGACATTCCCTGCAGAGAGAGACTCGGGGTTTGACATTTGGCCCACTGACTTGAGGGGAATGAAAGGGCCATCAAAGCTGGGGGAATAACAGGGTTTTCTGTTTGAAGGGTGCTTTAAGGCAGGCGTAATCAATTATTTTTTGTCAAGGTCTAAATTTCTTGCTCAAGGTATAGTCAAGGTCCAGACTCCAGAGAAAATAATAATAAAAAACAATAATGATAATAATAATAAGTAAATAAAAAGATTTTGGAGACCGTTCAAAAGTATCTGGCGGTCCGAATCTGGCCCGCGGTCCGCCTATTGACTACCCCTTCTTTAGGGAATCCGAAATGCTACACTGATTTTTATGAAATTTTATTCTTTTCTCCAAAGCCCCATCTCCAATCTAGATGCAGTAGGAGTTGTAACACACTAGGGGTATATCTACACAGGGCCGGCTTTAGTAAGTGCAGGGCCCAATTCGTGGGGCTGTACTTGGGCGGCGCTCCGAGTATTCAGCGGCACTTCGGATTGCTGCGCTCCGGCCGGGGGAGCGGGGCCACGGGACTTGCTGCGCTCAGACCGGAGGAGCGGGGCCACGGGACTTGCTGCGCTCTGGCTGGGTGCAGGGCCCTCTTAGGCCTGGGGCCTGATTTGGGGGAATCGGCCTAAAGCCGGGCCTGTATCTACACAGGGATAAAACTCCTGCAGCATGTCCGCAGCTGCCCTGGGTCAGCAGACTCGCGCTTGCAGGGCGAAAAATTGCAGGGTCCTGGAGCTTGGACTCCAGCCCAAGCCTGAACACCTCCACAGCAGTTTTTCAGCCCTGGAGCCTGAGTCTTGTGAACCCAAGTCAGCTATTTTTTATCCCTGTGTAGATATACCCTATACAGCTTTGAAATTGCTTGGTCATCTCATGTGGGTTCATCATGACGACCGGGTATGCTGCTGTCCTGCCTCTTTCCAGACAAACGATTCAGAAGCCTTCTTTCGGGTGAAACACCCAGTGATTTTTTGCAAAGTTCATTCCCACCACCTTTGCAGATGGTGCAGCAGCATTAACAGCATCCTGGGACGCCACGGCTCCTGAGCCCAGCAGGGGAGAGACTCCTCCTATGTCCTTGGCTCTACCAGCTTTCTCACTTTCGCACTATCCTCCTCTGCCTCTGGACCTTCTGAGTTAATGAGGTAATTAGCTTTTAACTCTCTCCAACCTATTGTCAATCCATCGATTTGGCCCATGGCACTGTGCCATCACAGCTCCCACTGGGCACAGGACTGTTTAGAACAGCAATCAGAATCCTCATCAAGGGTATATTTGAGCCCTTACAGCCTTATCAAGATTATATTTGAGTCCTTACAACTCTATGGGGAGGGAGGCCTCTTCTAAGTCCCTTCCCCTCTACCTACATCCCGAAATCAGCAGCATGTGAAGGCAGGGCCATGCACACTTGCAAGCTGGTGAAGGAGGGGGTCATTCCTAACCAGGCAGAGGCAGAGCCAACCAGGACTATGCCTGTGAGTTCTGATCTGGCACCTTCCCCCAGTAGCTAAAAATCTCTCTTCTCCTCCACAGTGCTGCCACATGCCTCCCTGCAAACCACAGGATCTTGTAAAACACCTCAGGCTAAATATGGGTGCTGAAGGAGACCTAACAGAATGTGATAGGATTATATGTAACAAGTCACTGCAACAAGACCCCAGTGCCTCCCACCAGCTGGCAGTACAAACATAGCCTGAATGCTTCCTTCCAAACTCCCAAGCAGCTAGATTTCTCCTGGCTTGACATTTGACATGCAACAGAATAAAGGGCAGCAAAAATCCTGCCTAATATCAGTGTGGGGCCAAGGTGGGGCTTTGGGCTTGACATGCATTTTCCAAGTAGATTTGCTTCTCTTTCCTCTAAAACAAGTCAAAGTAATTAACAACTTGAGAAAAACATTAACAAGCTGCCTTCAACAAAGCTGGTAGCCGAGTGGAAGGTTTATCCTGCTGTATCGTTTTCCAGTAGGAAGTAACCTTAACATAAGCACAGACGATGACTCTTCTATTTCAAGCTTCAGGGATTAAACCTGAACCATGACAAATTCTCTCTCTCTCTCTCCTTTAAAAATTGTGCACTTAATGCCAACCTTCCAATCTCCGAGTTTTCCAAAGCCTCTTCACCCTTCTCTGAGATCCAGTCTCACCTTAGATCCCCTTGTGTAGTTGTGTGTTTATGTCTCAGATAAGACAAATTTGCCCACGTCGGTTTTACTGCGAAATCCATTAACCTCAAATTATGAGTAACCCGCACTTTGCAGATTTCATGCAATGTATCCAAAACCAGCTGACTCCAACCTTCCCGTTTGCTCAGAATGGAAAATCAGAGCTGTGAGAGCCTGAAGTGAAGGCTCATAGCCCGAGGTGAAAGTAGAAAAAGGGATTTACCGGTACAGGGCTGGGTTGGGGCCGGCTCTGGCCCCCGGAAGGGGCGGGGCCTCGGGTGGAAGGGGCGGGGATGGGGAGGTCAGAGCCAGCCCCGGCCCGCCCTGTACCAGTAAGTGCCCTCCCCCTCCCCCGCTGGAGTAGCAGCGTCAGCCGGGGGCTCCGACAGCAGTTTAAAGGGCCCAGGGCTCAGCCGCTGCTACCCCCCTGGGCCCTTTAAATCACTGCCGGAGCCCTCAGCTGCCGCTGCTACCCCAGGGCTCTGGCAGCGGGGCTCCAGGGGCTATTTAAAGGGCTCGGGGCTCCCCTGCCTCTACCGTCCTGGGCCCTTTAAATAGACACCGAAGCCTGCCAGAGCAGCGGCGGGGCTCCGGCGGTTATTTAAAGGGCCGGGGCCATAGAGGTAGGGGAGCCCCAGGCCCTTTAAATAACTCCTAGAACCCCGCCACTACTCCAGAGCTCTGTGGGTTATTTAAAGGGCCCAGGACTCCCCTGCTTCTACTGCCCCGGCCCTTTAAATAGCTCCCGGAGCCCTGGGGTAGCGGTGGCTGGACTCCGGCAGCTATTTAAAGGGCCTAGGGCAGTAGAGGCAGCAGGAGCCCCGGCCCTTTAAATAACCCCCGGAGCCCTGCTGCCGCTACCCCAGGGCTCCAGCAGTGGGGCTCTGGAGGCAATTTAAAGGGCCTGGGGTTTCAGCCGCTGCTGGGAGCCCCAGGCCTTTTAAATTGCTGCCTGGGGAATCTGGGCCGCCCCAGTACAGCGCACCGGCTCTTGCCGGTACGTCGTACAGGGGTGTACCGGCTTACTTTCACCTCTGCTCATAGGGAAGCATTCAATGGCACCAGATAGGCTCCCCATGCATCTTCAGCACGTGTCCTTTGGAAAGCTGTGTTCCCCATGACGCAGACAGTAGAGACACAAGATGAGCTAATATAAAGGACAGTCCATTAAGAAACTGAGATAGGCTTTATTTTCCTGCTGTGGTGATATTTGCTAACAACCTCATCAAATTCAAACTCTTCTACGCATGAAAGCAGCTCTCGGAGAAAGTCTCTGCTTTTGTCAGAGGATACAGAGCCAGTGCTATAAGAACTTGTTCATACCTCTCAACGCTCCCTTACTTTAAACCCCAGTACTGTATACCAGACCCCCATCCATAAACCAGAGCTCATAGGACACTTTTTCTACTGTCACTTATTTTAAGCTCACTGCCCCGTTGTTTGGTGTCTCCTGGATCCAGGGGATTTGCATATGTGTTTAAGGCTTCTAAAGTGAATTTTGGACAAGTGAAAAGTGCCAACCCCACAGCCATGGACAGCAAAGCGGTCTCTATTGTTTCAAATATTTACTTGGCACTGGGGTTATCTGGGGCCACATAAAAATTTTCAGACTAGGGAAGTTACCCAGCAATTCTCCAAAAAGGGCCATGTACCCCCCCCTACACACACCCATACCACATATCATTTGAAAGCTTATTTTATGTACATTTAAATGAGGGATGATGTGGAGATGTCATGTGGTATTGTAAGCCTACAGGCAAGGTAAAACAATGACACCCAAATGACAGTTCCAGAAACACTGCAACATGACTGTGACTACAGTTTTTACTGTTTAAGTTAATTTTAACACATTCATATGGTGTTAATTGGTCAAAGCTACCAAACAACATTTTATCAGAAATGATTAAGCTGTTCAGCATGTGGCCAAAATGGTGAATGTCAGCATTTTGCAATATACTAACATGCAATGTTTTCACATTGCATATTCTTAATTGTCAAAGTATCTCACAAGTGATTAAAATAGTTTTCTATATTTTCAATTCAAATTGGAGACCAGCTCAGTCTCACACTGAAGATTGTGCTCCAGTATCAGTAGATTGCATGCCCATAGTTTGGACTGCATAGCTTCATATTATGAATATGCAAAAGCTATGAGAGAAAAAAATGGGCTTACAAGACGTGGTGAAGACAAAAAAATAGGTCCTCGCCTCTGCACTGAAGAGGGATGAAGAGCATGTTACAGCCCCTGCGAATCATGCCAACAACAATATGACAAACCCAGCTGACCCTGAATCACATCCAGAGGTGCTTATCGACATATCTACTGCAGTGCATGTAACATCAGATGTACAAGAGTCTCTGCTGAAAATAGCAGCTGTTGGTGAAGAAAAAATGGAGAGATTTGTAAGAGGTGCACTTGATTCTGATGGGACATGTTGTTTTTTCAGCCCAGTCAAGAAATCTGGCATCAAAACATTTGCTGACATGGCCAAGAAAACCATATCTAAGTCTGGCAAGTGAGGGACAATCACAGCAGCTATCAGTCCAGAAACTGTTTTCCGCACAGCCCTGTCCTTAGCAAGGTGCAGTGATGATTTTTCTATGGCAACTGTTCCTTGTCACCCAATGGGACCTGTGTCTATGTCCCTCTTTGATACTGAGGGAACAATGAGAAGAACAGACAAAGCTGAATTAGGGCATCAGCTGGAAGTTCACAATAGACTCATAGACTCATAGACTTCAAGGTCAGAAGGGACCATTATGATCTTCTAGTCTGACCTTCTGCACAACGCAGGCCACAGAATCTCACCCATCCACTCCTGTAACAAACCCCTGACCTATGTCTGAGCTATTCAAGTCCTCAACTTGTGGTTTAAAGACTTCAAGGTGCAGAGAATCCTCCAGCAAGTGACCCGTGCCCCATGCTGCAGAGGAAGGTGAAAAAACCCCAGGGCCTCTGCCAATCTGCCCTGGAGGAAAATTCCTTCCCGACCCCAAATATGGTGATCAGCTAAACCCTGAGCATGTGGGCAAGACTCACCAGCCAGATACCCAGGAAAGAATTCTCTGTAATAACTCAGATCCCACCCAGCACAGGCCATTGGGCATATTTACTGCTAATAGTCAAAGATCAATTAATTGCCAGAATTAGGCTATCCCATCATACCATCCCCTCCATAAACTTATCAAGCTTAGTCTTGAAGCCAGATATATCTTTTGCCCCCACTACTCCCCTTGGAAGGCTGTTCCAGAACTTCACTCCTCTGATGGTTAGAAACCTTCGTCTAATTTCAAGTCTAAACTTCCTGATGGCCAGTTTATATCCATTTGTTCTTGTCTCCACACTGGTACTGAGCTTAAATAATTCCTCTCCCTCCCTAGTATTTATCCCTCTGATATATTTATAGAGAGCAATCCTATCTCCCCTCAGCCTTCTTTTGGTTAGGCTAAACAAACCAAGCTCTTTGAGTCTCCTTTCATAAGACAGGTTTTCCATTCCTTGGATCATCCTAGTAGTCCTTCTCTGTACCTGTTCCAGTTTGAATTCATCCTTCCTAAACATGGGAGACCAGAACTGAACATTATATTCCAGATGAGGTCTCACCAGTGCCTTGTATAACAGTACTAACACCTCCTTATCTCTACTGGAAATACCTCGCCTGATGCATCCCAAGACCGCAGTAGCTTTTTTCACGGCCATATCACATCGGCGGCTTATAGTCATCCTGTGATCAACCAATTCTCCGAGATCCTTCCCCTCCTCTGTTACTTCCAAGTGATGTGCCCCCAGTTTATAACAAAAATTCTTGTTATTAATCCTTAAATGCATGACCTTGTACTTCTCACTATTAAATTTCATCCTATTACTATTACTCCAGTTTACAAGGTCATCCAGATCTTCCTGTATGATATCCGGGTCCCTCTCTGTATTGGCAATACCGCCCAGCTTTGTGTCATCTACAAACTTTATTAGTGCATTCCCACTTTTTGTGTCAAGGTCAGTAATAAAAAGATTAAATAAGATTGGTCCCAAAACCGATCCCTGAGGAACTCCACTGGTAACCTCCTTCCAGCCTGACAGTTCACCTTTCAGTACGACCCATTGTAGTCTCCCCTTTAACTAGTTCTTTATCCACCTTTCAATTTTCATATTGATCCCCATCTTTTCCAATTTAGCTAATAATTTCCCATGTGGAACCGTATCAAATGCCTTACTGAAATCGAGGTAAATTAGATCCACTGCATTTCCTTTGTCTAAAAAAATCTGTTACCTTCTCAAAGAAGGAGATCAGGTTTGGTTTGGGACAATCTACCTTTTGTAAAACCATGTTGTAATTTGTCCCATTTACTGCTGACCTCAATGTCCTTAACTTCAATTTTTTCCCAAGACCTTGCATACTACAGATGTCAAATTAACAGGCCTGTAGTTGCCCGGATCACTTTTTCCCCCTTTTTTAAAGACAGGGACTATGTTCGCATATCTCCAGTCATACGGTACAACCCCTGAGTTTACAGATTCATTAAAAATTCTTGCTAATGGGCTTGCAATTTCATGTGCCAGTTCCTTTAATATTCTTGGATGAAGATTATCTGGGCCCCCCCAATTTAGTCCCATTAAGCTGTTCGAGTTTGGCTTCTACCTCAGATGTGGTAATATCTACCTCCATATCCTCATTCCCATTTGTCATCCTACCATTATCCCTAAGCTCCTCATTAGCTTCATTAAAGACTGAGGCAAAGTATTTGTTTAGATATTGGGCCATGCCTAGATTATCCTTAACCTCCACTCTTAAACACTTAACTCTTAAACACTTAACCTCAGTGTTTAGCAGTCCCACTTCTTCTGTCTTTGTTTTCTTCTTATTTATATGGCCATAGAACGTTTTACTGTTGGTTTTAATTCCCTTTGCAAGGTCCAACTCTACATGGCTTTTGGCCTTTCTCACTTTATCCCTACATGTTCTGACCTCAATAAGGTAACTTTCCTTGCTGATCCTTCCATCTTCCACTCCTTGTAGGCTTTCTGATTTTTTGTTAATCACCTCTCTGAGATGCTTGCTCATCCAGCTTGGTCTACAACTCCTGCCTGTGAGTTTTTTCCCCTTTCTTGGGATGCAGGCTTCTCATGGTTTCTGCAACCTTGACTTGAACTAAATCCAGGCCTCCTCTGCCTTTAGATCCACAAGTTCTTCAGACCAATCCACTTCCCTAACTAATTTCCTTAATTTTTTTAAGTTAGCCCTTTTGAAATCAAAAACACTAGTCACAGATCTATTTTTGTTTGTCCTTCCATTTAGTTTGAACTAAATTAGCTCATGATTGCTCGAACCAAGGTTATTCCCTACAACCATTTCTTCTATGAGGGCCTCACTACTCACCAAAACCAAATCTAAAATGGCATCCCCTCTTGTTGGTTCAGCAACTATTTGGTGAAGGAATCCATCAGCTATCTCATCCAGGAAAATCTGAGCCCTATTATTACTACTAGCACTTGTCCTCCAGTCTATACCTGGGAAGTTAAAGTCTCCCATGATCACACAATTCCCATTAGTATTTACTTCATTAAAAACATTGAAGAGGTCTCTATCCATATCCAAATCGGATCCTGGCGGTCTATAGCACCCCCCAAGCACTATCCCAGGGGATACTCTAGTAGCTTTCTTCCTGAATGTGATTTTTGCCCAGACAGACTATGTCTTATCCATTCCATCACTTCTTATTTCTTTACAGTCTACCTCATCATTGAAATACACTGTTCCTCCATCAACTTTGCCTTTATTTCTGTCTTTCCTAAATAGCACATACCCTTGAATACCTGTTCTCCAGTCGTGACTACTATTCCATCATGTTTCTGTTATCCCTATAATATTTGGTTTCACTTCCTGCACCAATAGCTCTAGTTCCTCCATTTTGTTACCTAGGCTCCTCGCATTAATGTACAAACATCTTAATTTTTGCTGTTTAGCTTCTCTCACATTCTTTACCCAACTAGGCACAGATATTCTACTGCCAGTATCACCTATTAGACTGGTATCTACACTAACCTTCCTCCTTATGTCCATTCTCCTATCCACGGCTGTATCCTTTCTTACTTCATTTTCTTCCCTCTCAATTTTAAAATCCGGCGTGGAGATTACCTGGACATCTCCCATCCATCTCCCCCAAATTCCTAGTTTAAAGCTCTCTTAATCAGTTGTATCAGCCTCCATCCTAGAAGTCTATTTCCCTCCCTACTCAGGTGAAGTCCATCCTGAGATAACAGTCCTCTGTCCATGAATGCTTCCCAGTGGCCATACATCCCAAAGCCCTCCTTATAGAACCACTGCCTGAGCCATCTGTTGATCATCATAATCTTGTCACATCTTTGTTGCCCTTCTCTAGGAACAGGCAGAATCCCACTGAACATCATCTGAACCTCGAGTTCCTTAAGAGTCTTCTCCAGTCTGGCATAGTCTCCCTTGATATGTTCCAGTGAGAATCCAGCCATATCATTTGTTCCCACATGAAGGACAATCAATGGATTCTTTCCCGTTCCCATTAGGATCCTCTTCAGCGTCAGGTCCACATCCCGTATCTTAGCACCTGGCACACCCTTCTGTTCTCTGGATCAGCTCTAGTTACAGGCCTGTCTATTCTTCTCAGTCAGGAGTCCCCAATCACTTAGACCTGCCTTTTCCTGGTGGTGGTGCGATTCTCTGCTCTATCGCCTGTTCCCTCTGGCTGCAAGTCCTCTCGATTCCTATTCTCCCTTGCAATCCTCCGCAACCCATCCCATATTCTCCTGGGGCTCATATTTGGTGTTATCTCCATTGACTCTTCCCCTCTTCATGTAGGACTAGCTGCTCTTCTCTTCTTCCTTGCCCTCTCACCTTCAGTGACCACCTGCTGTGCCCCTTCTTCATTTTCCATCTCCGCAAACCTGTTCCTGAGCTCTATTTCTCCTTCACTAGCCCGTCTTTTCCTCTGCCTGGTTCTCCTAGTCACATGATTCCACTGTCCACTTTCCTCACTCAGCAGTTTCCCCTCACAGTTCTTTGATTCTGCTTCCATCTGCAAGTCTGAGCTTTTCCCTTCAGCCTCCTCATGTCTTTGCTCCATCATCTGCTCGAACCCCCTTCTAAACTCAACTAGAGTTTCCACCTGCATCTCCAATCCTCGGATCTTTTCTTCCATCAGCTCTATCAAGCGGCACTTCATGCAGACAAAACTCTTTTCAGGTACCCCCTCTGGGATCATGTACATGCTGCAGCTTCCACATCCAGTCATCTTCATTGTGTCTTCCACTACTTGGGTCAATACCACTGCTGCCTCTGTATCTGTCATAGCCTTCTCACCTAAGTTCTGTTAGTCCGGGAAACACAAACCAAACCAAAACACCACCACCCACAGCAACACAAACCCCCAATGAGCACCAAAACACTGCCAGACCACCACACACTCCCTTCACTAGCCTGGCTCTCTTAGTCTTCCCCACAAACTCCCCGTGAAAACTCCCACTCAAACTCCCCTGTTTACAGCTCTGTTTCCTGCCTCCTGTGCCACTGGAGCTGTCTATGCCGCTGCCTGGCTGGCTGGCTACCTTTATAGGACCCTAGTCAGAAGTCAGAGGTTCAAGCTGAAAGAATTCGGAAGCTAGGACAATGTAACATAGAAACCACAGTGTGTATCAGAGGTGCCATGGCTGTCATACAAATGATGGCTGGAGACAAATCCCACATATTGATGAATTGGCTGCTGAGTACCTAAGGCAGATCCAAGAAGGATTTAACAAAGCTAATTCTGTAATTAAAGTCTTTGACAGATATGATAGCAGTAACGCTATGAAAAAGGCAGAAAGACAGCACCAGACATGATCCAAGGCTGGATCCAAGAAACCCCAGGTGACTGATGGATGCCATGTGCCTCCATGGAAAACGTTTCTAAAGCTGGTATCCAACCAGCAGTCACTTGTAACATTTTTCTGTGCATATAGGGTTCAAAATGCACCCAAGAGGGTAGGAGCACACCCAACACAAACACTTCTTGTGGAGGCTTTTCCAATGGTGAAGTGGCAAAGTTCATCAGCAGCATGGGTCCTGAAGAAGCCCAAGACTTGACAGTACTCACGAGTAAGCAGACACAAGGATGCTTCTTCACCCAGTATGTGCCAATATGGCTTTTGGGTCTTTTGGTGTCAAAAGAACCATAATCATTAGATCATTTGATAAAGATGTTTTGATCCTTGCTGTTCACTGCTTTCCAAAAATGGAACACACAGATAACATGTGCATTGAAACAGGCACCGTTGCCAGCACAATCAACAAGTGTCGCTCTATAGCTGTGCATGCAATTTGTGACCCACTCACTCCTGATTTCTGCATCATAATTTCTGCTGTATATGGATGTGTTGGGAAACCCCAGGGTACGACCTGGAACTGGGATACTGCTGTGCTCCCTTAACTCTCCAGCCTGGGCTGTCTCTCACAATGATTTGCTAGTGACAAGCAGCAAACCCCTCAAGGTTCTGTTATCACTTAGCACAACAGCATGTAGAGCCCCACACCCAGCTAAATTGCATGAATGCTCCCTGAGCCACTCAAGAATCACACAGAGAAAGGCACAAGCAAATCTCCCAAGTCCCCAGCCTTGCACCCCTGGAATATACTGGCTTGCCCTGGTCAGAAGCATTACCCAGTCCACCCCTTCTTTGATGTGGAGAGGACACACACTAGCCTTTGTAAATTGAGCTGAGAATTTCCAAGCACTTCAACCAAAACAAACTGTTTTAGGTAAAATACAAAACAGATTTATTAACTACAGAAAAATTGATTTTAAGTGATTATTAGTGGTAGGCACAAAAGGTCAGAGACAGTTACCAAAGAAAATAAAAGGTAAACGCACAGTCTAAATCTTAAATCTTATTAGACTAGGCCGTATTTGTATCAAGCAGGTTTCTCACCATACTAGATGTTACAGTTCTTAATATGCAGGCTTCCCCTTTAAGCCTAGGACCAGTCTCCTCAGTTCTTTGTCTTCTAAGCATTCTTGTTGTTTCCAGTGTAGATGGGGGAGGAGAAAGGCAAAAGTATGATGCCGCTATCCCCTATTTTATATTCTCAATCCATGTGCCTATAAAACACTAGCCCAGAAATGTTCTGGTGGGCTCTGCTGAGTCACAGAGTTGAGCAGTCCCCTACTGTGTGATGCTTGTGCAGTCCTCTTACAGCATTGTAAATCTCTTGTTTATAACTCCCCTACTGATTAATGGATGCTTAACACCCTCCTGGGAGTGGATCACCACCTAGCAGTCGAGACTCTCAAACGTACAACGTATTTCAGTAACAACCATACAGCAAAATGTCATAGCTTCATACACACTAATGATATACATATTTGGACAGAACAACAGGTTTCAGGAGATCATGACCTTTCATATGATATCTTACATGACCTGCTTTGTATGAAATATATCAGAATTATATGATGCGGTGTATATGGTGTGACGAAGTGGGACTGTTCTTAATGTTTCCTCTGAATACTGTGTGGGTGCCTCAGTTTCCCCTATGCATTTCTTAAGGCTCTAGGTGGTGGGATAAAGGCCACTGTGCATAAGTCACTGACACTCTGTCTCCCTGGCAACAAATGGCCAGGGCCCTTCCCCCCTGCAAGGAAATAGCTAAAGGTGAACAAAGAGATCAGGTGACCTCCTGGCCCGGGAAAGAGACAAAACCCAGAGAAAGAGGGGCTGGAGGGGGTTTGACTTAGAAGCTGGCTGGGGACTAGGAGTGAGGGCAGATGGGGGTGTCTGGCTCGCTGGGCCCCAAAATGGACCCGGCAGAGGGGTCCTGTTCTCTGTACCTACAAGCTCTGTTTTAGATGGTGTTCCTGTCATCTAATAAACCTCTGTTTTACTGGCTGGCTGAGAGTCACGTCTTACTGCGAAGTGGGGGTGCAGGACACTCTGACTTCCCCAGGACCCTGCCTGGGCGGACTCGCTGTGGGAAGCGCACAGAGGGGCATATGCTGAATGCTCCCAGGAGAGACCCAGGAGGTGAAGCTGTGTGAGCTTCTTGCCCTGCAGACAGTCTGATCCATGGGAGAGGAGGCTCCCCAAAGTCCTGACTGGCTTTGTGGGGAGCAGTTCCAGAGCATCGCCTGGGGACTCCGTGACATATGGGGGCTCCAGGGAGCTGTTTTGAGGTACAGTGCCACAATGCATTACCAGGATGTGGCTCTGTGTCATCCCTATTTGGTATTGGGAAAAAATATTCATTTAATGTCAAAGCAAAGGGAACTTACTACTTCAAAGATCTTGCCAAACTGGGAGAAAGTGACAGACAAGCCACAATTTCCATAGCAAGGAAGTTGGTAGCAGTGCTGTATGACGAGAGCGAGAAAGAAAAGGAGACCTATGGAAACCTGAATTGCTTGAACCTCAGTCTAGCCAGCAAAGAGGAGAAGTCACTCAGCAAATTCCTACCAGATGAGGACAATTTTGAGTATGTCAAAAGAGCATCTTGGCAAACAAAAATTTGGATGTCTTTGCACATAGGTAAACCATTGCAACATGGATGGAAAAATGTGCATGATGAACTACTTCCTGTATTCTTCAAGGACCGAATGGCATCTGCGCTTCTACAAGATCTTATTTGTGCCCATACCAATAGGTGTTATAGACTCTGTGACAAAGTTCCTCCTCTATCTTGGTGGGTCCTGTGCTTATTTGGCAGATTTTCTTGCCTCAGAGATTCACCAGTCCTCCAGCAGCACACGCTCTCACTCTCAGCTCCTTGCGCCTCTTGCTCCCAGCCCCTCACACTTGCACCACAAACTGAAGTGAGCTCCTTTTAAAACCCAGGGGCCCTAATTAGCCTGCTTTAATTGATTCTAGCAGCTTCTTTTTAATTGGCTCCAGGTGTCCTAATTAGCCTGCCTGCCTTAACTGGTTCTAGCAGGTTCCTGATTACTCTAGTGCAGCCCCTTCTCTGGTCACTCAGGGAACAGAAAACTACTCATCCAGTGACCAATATATTTGCCCTCTACCAGACTCCTGTACCCCACTGGTCTGGGTCTGTCACAACTCACAGACTCATAGACTTTAAGGTCAGAAGGGACCAATATGATCATCTAGACTGACGTCCTGCACAACGCAGGCTACAGAATCTCACCCACCCACTCCTCTATCAAACCTGTGTCTGAGCCATTGAAGTCCCCAAATCATCGTTTAAAGACTTCAAGGTGCAGAGAATATTCCAGCAAGTGACCCATGCCCCACGCTGCAGAGGAAGGCGAAAAACCCCCTCTGCCAATCTGCCATGGAGGAAAATTCCTTCCCAACCCCAAATATGGCAATCAGCTAAACCCTGAGCATGTGGGCAAGACTCACCAGCCAGACACCCAGGAAAGAATTCTCTATAGTAACTCAGATCCCACCCTATATAGTGTCCCATCACAAGCCATTGGGCATATTTACCACTAATAGTCAAAGACCAATCTCATTTTCGATCCCCTCCATAAGCTTATCAAACTTAGTCTTGAAGCCAGATATGTCTTTTGCCCCCACTACTCCCCTTGGAAGGCTGTTCCAGAACTTCACTCCTCTGATGGTTAGAAACCTTCATCTAATTTCAAGTCTAAACGTCCTGATGGCCAGTTTATATCCATTTGTTCTTGTGTCCACATTGGTACTGAGCTTAAATAATTCCTCTCCTTCCCTGGTGTTTATTCCTCTGATATATTTGTAGAAAGCAATCATATCTCCCTTCAGCCTTCTTTTGGTTGGCCTAAACAAACCAAGCTCTTTGAGTCTCCTTTCATAAGACAGGTTTTCCATTCCTCGGATCATCCTAGTAGCCCTTCCCTGTACCTGTTCCAGTTTGAATTCATCCTTCTTAAACATGGGAGACCAGAACTGCACACATTATTCCAGATGAGGTCTCACCAGTGCCTTGTATAACGGTACTAACACTTCCTTATCTCTACTGGAAATACCTCGCCTGATGCATCCCAAGACCGCAGTAGCTTTTTTCACGGCCATATCACATTGGCGGCTCTTAGTCATCCTGTGATCAACCAATACTCCGAGATCCTTCTCCTCCTCTGTTACTTCCAACTGATGCGTCCCCAGCTTATAACAATAATTCTTATTAATCCCTAAATGCATGACCTTGCACTTCTCACTATTAAATTTCATCCTATTACTATTATTCCAGTTTACAAGGTCATTCAGATCTTCCTGTATGATATCCGGGTCCCTCTCTGTATTGGCAATACCTCCCAGCTTTGTGTCATCTGCAAACTTTATTAGCGCATTCCCACTTTTTGTGCCAAGGCCAGTAATAAAAAGATTAAATAAGATTGGTCCCAAAACCGATCCCTGAGGAACTCCACTGGTAACCTCCTTCCAGCCTGACAGTTCACCTTTCAGTACGACCCATTGTAGTCTCCCCTTTAACTGGTTCTTTATCCACCTTTCAATTTTCATATTGATTCCCCTCTTTTCCAATTTAGCTAATAATTCCCCATGTGGAACCGTATCAAATGCCTTACTGAAATTGAGGTAAATTAGATCCACTGCATTTCCTTTGTCTAAAAAATCTGTTACCTTCTCAAAGAAGGAGATCAGGTTGGTTTGGCATGATCTACCTTTTGTAAAACCATGTTGTAATTTGTCCCATTTACTGCTGACCTCAATGTCCTTAACTTCAAAATTTTTTCCAAGACTTTGCATACTACAGATGTCAAATTAACAGGCCTGTAGTTGCCCGGATCACTTTCCCCCCCTTTTTTAAAGATAGGAACTATGTTCGCAATTCTCCAGTCATACGGTACAACCCCTGAGTTTACAGATTCATTAAAAATTCTTGCTAATGGGCTTGCAATTTCATGTGCCAGTTCCTTTAATATTCTTGGATGAAGATTATCTGGGCCTCCCGATTTAGTCCCATTAAGCTGTTCGAGTTTGGCTTCTACCTCGGATGTGGTAATATCTACCTCCATATCCTCATTCCCATTTGTCATCCTACCATTATCCCTAAGCTCCTCATTAGCCTCATTAAAGACTGAGGCAAAGTATTTGTTTAGATATTGGGCCATGCCTAGATTATCCTTAACCTCCACTCTTAAACACTTAACTCTTAAACACTTAACCTCAGTGTTTAGCAGTCCCACTTCTTTCTTTGTTTTCTTCTTATTTATATGGCTATAGAACCTTTTACTATTGGTTTTAATTCCCTTTGCAAGGTCCATCTTTACCTGGCTTTTGGCCTTTCTCACCTTATCCCTACATGTTCTGACCTGCTGATCCCTCCCATCTTCCACTCCTTGTAGGCTTTCTGCACAACCAACTGTGTGTGCAGTGAGAACAATCTGCCCTGCACAGAACTATGCTCATGCGAGAGCAATGAAGATTGTGGTAACCCACAAGATGATGATGATGTTGATTACAAATGTCACCAGCACTATTACGTTTCAACTATGTCTATACACATGTATTATTATATTTTGTTTTGCCCTTTAGTTTGTTGTTGTGATGCTTTGAGGTTAAAAAAAATGTTCTGTTTTGAAATAATCCGTACAGTCATGAAACTAACAGAAATTAATGCAAATATTTGAAAATGGTCATTTTAACATGTTGATGATATCCTTGTTTAGCCCTGTTTCCATGGTAGCAGCACCACTTGACAGCTCCACATCATAGCTCATCTTAAAGCAGACATAATAAGCTTTCCAATGGTGTACGATGTGCATGTGTGTAGAGAGAGTACAGTAAGTTGACCAAATCGGGGCCTCTGCCACGCACCCACACCTGCTTCCTTAACTTGAGCAAACGCATTGTGAATCTCCCCACTCTACTCCCACCCCAGCACTGAAACTTTAAAGAGCAGACACAGAGGAAGAGCTAGGTAGTAAGCTACACGCCAGGCATTCCAGAGCCCCCAGTTAGTAGAAAGCAAGGGGCATCTTGCAATATAAATTGCCAGGTTTTGATATATGTCCACTGGGAGCTAATTCCAGAAGTGAGGCCGTGCTGAACCCTGCTCCCATGAGCTTTACCTTGAGGACCTAATGTGTCCAGGCTGACTGCAACTGGTGTGCTGGAAAGGTGACTATCAATCTCACAAGACCCAGAAGCAGCACTGTCTGGGATATTTCTAACAAAACAATTATCTCCGATGTAATGACATGGACATCTGTGCTCTCCAGCTTGCCCCACAGCATGTTACAATGCTCTCTAGTCCCCTTTTACCAGCCTACCCCATAGCATGTCCCAGGCCTCACTCCCTAGCTGCCCACAATTCCCACAAGGCTGCTGTCAGGCATCTGGCCTGACAGTTGTGCATTTGGTGGCCCTATCACCAATACCGGATTTATAATGGCACCAATGGTGCCAGGGCGCCGGGCCCACGGTCGAAAGGGGCCCGGGCGCCCTCTCTTCCGCTCCCCCGCTGTCTCCTGTGGGGTCAGAGCTTGATGCTGAGGGCTGCTACGGCTCTGTGGCAGCCTCTGCCGGCAGCCTGGCTCCTGCCCCGCCCCTTTCCCCAGCGTGCTGCGTACGTTCCCTCCCACCCCCAATCAGCTGGATCAGCTGCTAGCCAGCAGAAGGGGGGAGGAGGGAGACGCAGCACGCTGCTCCGGGGGGGGGGGAGGAGGAGAAGAAGAGGCAGGGATGAGGCCTCTCCCCTGCCTCTTTCCCCACATGCTACGCCCCCCCCCACTGGTCAGTTGGATCAGCCTTGCAGGCAGGAGGGGGGCAAGGTGGAGTGAGCTGCAGCACACCACTCCGGGGAGGAGGAGAAGATAAGGCAGGGTGAGGCCTTGGGGAAGGGGCTGGAATTGAGGCATACCCCATCCAGCCCTCTGCGTGAGCACCCCCACGACCCCAGCCCACCCCCTCAGCCCCCTGCCCACCCTAACCCCTGCACTCCCCACCCCCTGAGCCCCTGGCCCTGCTCTGACCTGACCCTGCACTCCCCTCACACCTCCTCAGCACCCCCCACACCTCCCAAGCCCCCTTCCCTGACCCCTGCACCCCCACACCTCCCCAGTCCCCTGCCCTGACTCCTGCACCCCCTCACACACCCCGAGACCCCTGCACCCCCCTCTCACCCTCACACACCTCCAGCCCTAACCCCTGCACCCCTACACCTCCCCAGCCCCCAACCCTGACCCCTGCATACCCCCCTCACGCCCCTCAGCCCCTGCCCTGAAATCTGCACCCCCGCGCACACACCCAGGCTCCTGCCCTGACTCCTGCATCCCCCCACATCCCCACCCCCATCCTGAGAGCCAAACAGGAGCTGCCCCAGGTAAGTGCTCCACACCCCAACCCTGAGCCCCCTCCCTCGCCCTAGCTCCTGGCCAGACCCCGCACCCGAACATTCTTTTACAATATTTGGAAAGATCGTTAAGTGGTCCGTCGAGACCCTCTGTGATTTTCAAGTGGCCTGTGGAAAAATAAGTTAGACTACAAGAATAATCAAGGTACCTCACTTTATTTTCATTTACTTGCTATTACTTATGGGAGGAGGATGAAGAAAAAAAGAATGAAAAATGGGGGCGGGGGGCGATAAGAGAGAATGTTCTTTTTCTTGGCTGGGTCCCAAGGAGGAGCCCCAAAAATGAAGCTGAGGACAGGGCTGGCGGGGCCCCACTAACTCTAAATCCACCACTGGCTGTCATGTCACCTGGGCTGGGGATACTGTAAGGGCCGGTGTAACCACTAGGCGAACTAAGCGACCGCTTAGGGTGCCAAGATTTGGGGGTGCCAAAAAGCGGTGCCCCCAATCTTTTTTTTACACTACAGTGGAGTCCCATCTTACACGGGGGTTAGGTTCTAAAGTCACCGCGTAAGAGGAAAATTGCGTATAGTGAAAATTACCATAAAGTACAGTATACACTAGAACAGGGGTCCTCAACCTACGGCACGCCTGCCAAAGGTGGCACACAAGCCGGTTTTTTTTTTTAATGGCAGGCTGCAGGTCCCGGCTGCCGCTGGGCCTGCTGCCGGCCTGGGGTTCCGTTCACTCAGCTGGCAGCGGGCTGAGGAGGGCCAGCAGTGGGCCGGCTCCTGCCAGCTGGGGTCCCAGCTGCCAGCCCCGCTCAGCCCACTGCCGGTCTGGGGTTCCAGCTGCCAGCCTCTTGCCAGCCAGGGTCTCGGCCACCAGCCCTGCTCAGCTTCCTGCTGGCCTGGGTGAACGGCAGGAGGCTGAGCGGAGTCACCAGCTGGGACCCCAGTTGGCAGCTGAGTGAACGGGACCCCAGGCCGGCAGCAGGCTCAGTGGTGGCCGGGACCCGCAGGCTGCCATTAAAAAAAAAAAATCAGCTCGCGTGCCACCTTTGGCAGCATGCCGTAGGTTGAGGACCCCTGTTCTAGTGTCTACTGTACTTTATGGTAATTTTCACTATACACCATTTTCCCCTTATGCGCTGACCTTAGAACCTAACTCCCGTGTAAGATGTGACTCCACTGTATTCATTTTTGAAAATTTATAATAAGCGATGCTCTGAGGCGGGGTGATGGGGGGTGCAAGGTGGAAGTTTTGTCTAGGGTGCAAAATATCCTTGCACCGGCCCTGGATACTGTGTCAGCTGATCCCCACAGTCTCCAACCTACCTGGGCAGGACAGCAGACATGGTCCTGCCCAGTAGCTCCTCTCCACTCCATATCCCACCCACCACTTGCCCCCCCATTAAGGCTTAGCCCTCTTACTTTTAAAAATGATTGCTTGCCCCTCTCCCCACGTCAGGCTTTTCTGGCAGCCCTGTTGCCAGGTATCCAGTTTTAGACTGGAAACTCCAGTAGAAAATGGGACCTGAGTGTCCGGTTAGCAGGGCTGACTGGAAACTAAATGTCAGGTTATAGGAATAACCACATTAGCTCTGCTCCTCCCACTCCCAACACCCACCCCAGAGGGCTGGAAGAGAACCTGTCCCGCTGCTGAGGGAGGAGGGGCAACTCAGTGCAGAGAGAGACAAAGAGAATGGGCTAGAACCAGGTAGGTACCTGCTCTATGTAGGCAGGGGCGGGGGGGATCCTGTTTACCCCCTCCCCAGCCCTGCTGCGCTTGCAGATTACCCCTGACTCCTCCCTTGCTCCAGAGACCAACCCGAGCTCCTGCCCCACTGTGCTTTTACCCCCAGCCCCTTTTACAATTATTCCCCAGGGGGGCCCACAAATATGTTTGGCGCCGGGCCCACAAAAAGTTAATCCGGCCCTGCCTATCACATGTTCCCACAGCTAAGTGGGAATCTCTCACATCTAGAGCTGCAGGCAGGAGCTGTAGTTCCCCCATGCCAGGCACTAGAGGCTGCTGTGGCATCTGGCTTCAGACAACCAGTACTATTAGTTAGCAGTTGGAACAAAGCACTAGCAAAAAGGGTTTTAAAATAACAAACAGCCCATATGGATATGTGATGTCTTACCCTTCACTGTAAGCTAAGTTAGACAGGCTTTCCTCTTTAGTGACAGGAACAGAAGAAAACCAAGTTACAGTCTCTTAAAAAAACCCCTTGTGTCTGTATGCTTCTCAGTCCCAGACTAGATGAAGAGCTCTGTGTGGCACAAAAGCTTGTCTCTCTCTCTCACCAACAGAAGTTGTTCCAGTTAAAGTTCCACCCACCGTGTCTCTCTAATAGCCTGGGACCGACGCTGCTACAGCAACAATGCCGACATGTCCCTCAATCTGAATCGCCCAGGGCATGTCTGCACTACAAAATTAAGTCAACTTAAGTTAAGTTGACCTACAGCCACAGCAGTAATTAAATGAGCTCTTCATATCCATACCACGCTCCTTCTGCCGGTGGTGTGCATCTTCACAAGAGCCTGCACCGACTGTAGTGTGGCATTGTGGGGCACTGACAGCTGGAACCCCGCTGTCCTGGTGCTGACAGCTGGAGCCCCACCACCCAGGGCTAACAGCCAGAACCCTTCCGGGCTAAGAGCTGGAGGTAAGGCTCTGACTGTCAGCCCCACGCAGTGGGGCTCCAGCTGTGAGTCCCGGGAGGTAGGGCTCTAGCTATCAGCCCCCGGAGGCTGGACTCTAACTGTCATCCCTGGGGAGTGGGGCTGTCAGCCCAGCATGGCTCCAGATTTCAGTCCCTGACATCAACAGGCGATGTAAGCAATGAAGTGTCTACACAGACACTGAATTGTCCTAAATACATTGTCTTACGCATTATTCCTCTCTAGAGGTGGAGCTATTAAGTCGGTGTAGTGGGCAACTTACACTGGCAGGAGGGACATTTTGGTGTAGACGCTTACAGAGTTCAGTTGATGTAAGCTACCTAACGTGGACCTAACTCTATAGTGTAGACCAGGCCTCAGTCTGACTCACCTGGTTTAAGCTGGTTTTGGTGCTCCCTGAGGGAAGCAAGCTAAAGTCATTAAAGCTACTTGCTCTGTCATTGTCTCTTAACGACTCTTAAGGGTAAGCTGTTAGGAGACCATTAGAATGAGCCTTCTCCCTCTTCCTCTAGTTGGGTAGGCTCAGACCCCTAGGGTGAAAGTCTGTTCCATTGTATGATACAGAAACACTATGCTAGTGATCGATCCATATAAAATATTAATAATGATTAAAGAGCAACTCCACATTTCTCACAATCATTTTTGTAGTTCTTCTTTGAACCCTCTCCAATATTTCAACATCCTTCTTAAAGTGCACACACCCAATTAGGATGCAGTATTCCAGTAGTGGTCTTACTGATGCTGTATACAGAGGAAATACCATCTCCCTACTCCTATGTGATATGCCTGTTTTTATACATCAAAGGATAGTGGCTTCCCCCTCCCTACCCAATATCACACTGGGAGCTCATGTTCAGTTGATTATTCATGATGATAATTTACTATGGTTATTCAGAGTCACTGCTTCCCAGGATAGATTCCCCATCCTGTCAACTTGGCCTACATTATTTGTTCTGAGATGACCTTGTATTAAAATGCATGTTGTTTGATTGCACCTAGCTGACCCAGAACCCTCCAAATCAATGACCTGTCCTTATTGTTATTGTCCATCTTACCAATCTTTCTGTCATTTGCAAAGTTTATCAGCAATTACTTTATATCCTTCTCCAGATCACAGATAAAAATACTGAATAGGGTTGGGAAAAGAACCAATCCTTCTAGTGATATTAGAGAGACCCTGCCAGAGACACCCCTTCTAGTTGATAATTCCCCAATAATAATTATATTTTAACATCTCTCAGACAGCATTTTAGCTCTTTAATGTGTCATGTTGTTTCTGTATGTTCCTAATTTTTTAATCAGAATATCATGTGTTATTCAGGTAAACATCTTACAGAAGTCTAAGCCTGTTACATCAGCACAGTTATCTTATCCACCAGACTTGTAATCTTGTCAAAAAATGATTGATGATAATGATGATCCTGTTTGTGTGACAAGATCTATATTCTAGGAAACCAGGTGGACTGATATTAATTATATTTGCATCCTTTAATTCTTTATTGCTAGAGTCTTGTATTGGCTGTTTAATTATTTTACCCAGGTTCAGTGTCAGGCTATGTGGCCGATAATTTCCCAAGCTATTCCATATTGGTACTACATTAGCTTTCTTCCAGTCCTCTAGAACTTCCCCAGTTTTCCAATACATTAAAAATTAACATAAACAGCTGGAGAGCTCCTCGGCCAACTCTTTTAAAACTCTTGTGGGTAAATTATCCAGATCTGTTGATTTTAAAATATTTAGCTTTACTAGATCTGTTTAACACCATCTTTAGTTACAGCTAAAATAAAAAGTATCCCATCCTCATTACATGATACTGATACATCATCCAGCTTTGTTCCAAACACAGAACAGAAATATTTATTGAACACTTCTGTCTTTTCTGCATAATTATTGATATTGTTACCATTTGTCTCTAATAATGTACCTATAGCATTGTTGGTATTCCTTTTGTTCCTGATATATTTTTTAAAATCCTTCATATTATCCTTAAACTTGTTGGTCATAGATATTTTGTTGATACTTTTTCTTGACTTAACAATTACCTGCATTTTTTAACTTCTATCTTATGCTCATTGCTATCTGTTGTCCTTTTTTCCATTTCCTATATGATTTATTTGTAATTGCTGTTCTCACGTCCCCCTTCTCCCTTAACCAAGGTGTTTTTGAACTAAAAAGCTCTTTTTCTGGTTATAGCCTAGATGCGAAACTGAAAACGAACTAGAGAAAGAGGAAATGTTAACAGAGGACATCGTAACAGAGCTGCTCATGGTTACAGAGCCAGGTCTCTCGGCTGAGAATGAAATTTTGCATCCCTTTGCCACACATCCTAGTGTGGAGCGTCTTACCGAAGATTCTAATTCTAATTTCATGGATTCAGCAGCAAATTTAACACAACTGAAAGTATTAAAGAGCACTGGACTGGTGGCAGAGGAAAGCAAAAGTAAGTCAATGACTGACACAATTGGAAGCCTCCAGCAAATATTTTGAAACCACTCTGGCTTTGAAAAGGTCCAGCCCATGGGGGAGGATAGTAGTATATATACTACTATCATTGACATCAGGAAGAATGAGCTGCCAGGCCTCACATGGTCCAAGTATGAGGCTACAATGAGAAGTATACAGATGGCACTGTCATATCTGCTATGAAGGAGCAAATGGTTTGAGCAACAGAAGGTAAAAAGACAGAAAATGAAAGTCACTCTGCAGGCTCAGAAGAACCGGTCGCTTCCCCTGTCCTGAGCTAAAGGTTATAGTTAGACCCTACTATGCTTTTAAATATAAATATACATTAGATAAAAAGTAAATGCATATGTTTATAGAATGTGTATATCAGTTTCATAATGTGTACACAGGGCCATGCCCCCAGGCCCTGAGAACCCAATTTCTAAACACCTGGGACACAGGCCCAGTCCCCACATGCCCAGGGTACAGACCTAGCCCAAAAGCCCAGTCTCTGAGTGCCCAGGGACTGGGCCCGTGTCCCAGGTGTTTAGAAATTGGGCTCTCAGGGCCTGGAGGCATGGCCCTGTGTGTATTGGTGGTAGATCTGGAACTAGACACTCTGGATGCCCAGATACTGGGTCCTCAGAAACTGGGCAAGTGATCTTGGGTGACTGTGGGTAGCTCTGGGAATGTACTCATGATTCTTGCCTTGATGGCTTGGAGTGACCTTGGGTGGGGAACACATTCCCCAGGCCCATTAGTCAGTGTCTGAGAGGAACATCAGTTTCACAAAAGATGCTATTTAAGTAATTTTAACTGCAAGTGTGAACTCCTTTTTGGCAGACACAAGAAAGTGCCATCACTGTAGCTGAACCTCTCTCTCTCTCTGAGAAAATAAAACCAGGACAGCTCCATGATTGCAGAGCAACCTGCAAAATCAGAGGGCGCCAAGAGAAGAGGTTTAGTGCCTCTCCAAGGGCCTGATTATTTCCAAAGACTTGTGCTAATTTTCTGATATGATCCTCACATCTTTGTGAGGCGCTAAAGCCCTCATTACTTTTCCTGACCGATGCATTCTAATTAGATCAACACTTAAAAAAAAATTCACAATAGCCACAGGACAGCTTTCCATCTCATTAACTCCTCACTTATTATTTTCATGAAAATTACTGATAAAAATGTGCATCTCCATTTGCTGGGACTTAGAGCCTCGTCGGCTCATATCTAACATCTCTCTCATCACCCTGGATGCGAGCCGTTGCTATAGTGACTCACAATAATAGAAACTAATAAATTACAAACGAGATGCTCGTTGAGCAATTATTGTTCTCTTTTATGCAAGTTTCTTGCTAATTTTGATCATAAGGGGAACTACAATAAAGCATCAAAGGAATAATAAGTCCATTTCTAGAGAATATTAGAAAACAGAAAAAGGCCAGATTTTTAGATCCATGATTAAGTGATTTGGCTATTTCAGTAACTCTAAATAAGAAATGAACTTTTTATGGCATTATTTTTCTCTGGACCTCTCCCTGCCGGTGCAATGTCACATCAAGTGCCTTGAACGCTAGGTGACTCAAAGTCAAACAAGCTGCCTGGACTCTGCAAAGTGACCCTTTGTGGACAGAATCCTATCCCTGTTCCTGGAGGCATGGTCATAGCAAAAGGGTCTTGGTAACATGGCTGCTAGAGCAGGAACACATTACACTGCTGAGATTGCTTTCAAACCCTCTCTATTCAGGAGACGTGTTTTCTCATTCCACTGCTTCAAAACCCCTAACAAAAGAGGAAGCAAGACCATATCTAGCACAAGCAGAGCCCTACTTGCTCACCAACCCATGCTGTCACATGTACCTTTCCTGGAGCAAAGAGAAAGAATAGTAGGTTTCCAAGCAGCCCATCCCTAGTGTAATGTATTGGTTTAAGGGCTGTATGAATACAGCCACCAACTGCCTACTACACAGCACAAGTGCTCCACACACCTCTACATGATGAACTCAAGGGGGCAGTATGCAAGTCAAGTGGGACAATTGAGAAAGGGCCTTTGGAGACCCCACTGTTGGAGATTCAGTCAGATGGGGTACAGAGGAATACATGCTTCTGCAAGTTGCAACCAGTACTGACCCGATCAGTCTCCCTCCCCTGATCACACACGCTCATCCCACCCGCCCCTCTGGTGTGCTGAAGTAATGGCCAGGTATCACTCCAGATGCTGGCTCTGCCCAACGGCCTGGGGCAGGGCAGTTAGCAGCCCATTCCATGCCTTTTTAAATCAGGCCAAGATTTAAAGAGAGCATACAGAGTGACACTGCTAGTTAGCAGAGTTACCAGGCTTCAAAAAGACTGAAGAAGAGTTAGAATCATAGAATATCAGGGTTGGAAAGGACCTCAGGAGGTCATCTAGTCCAACCCCCTGCTCAAAGCAGGACCAATCCCCAGACAGATTTTTACCCCAGTTCCCTAAATGGCCCCCTGAAGGATTGAACTCACAACCCTGGATTTAGCAGGCCAATGCTCAAACCACTCTTGGTCCTAGAGGTGGATTAGTTTTTCCGTAGAGATTAGCTTTTGGAGAGATGGATGGTGCACTGGACTGGGACTCAGGCAACCTGGGTTTTATTCCCAGCTCTGTTACTGACCTGCTGTGACCTCAGGCAAGCCAGTATGCTGCTTTGTGCCTCCGTTTCCCCTCCCAACCTTTGTCTCTTTTGTTTAATTAGACTAAGATTTTAAGGGCAGATATTCTCTCTTGTGATGTGTGTGTGCAGCGCCCAGCACAATGGGGCCTTCAGGAACCACAACAATCATAATAAGGACTTTGTCTCTTGCTTTCCCCTCTCTAAACCTTCTTCTCTCCCCACTGTTCACCCACCACTGTTTCTTCTTGTCTCTACCCTTTACAGCCTCCTTTGTTTCCTCTTCTTCCTCCTTTGCTTTCCCCCATCTTAGGTCACCTCTTTTTCTCAGCCTACTGCTTTATTGCTTGTCCCCTAATTCATCTTAGAAGGTCAGTGAGCCCCTGAGCCACTCTGTGCTGGGAGCAGATCTCTGTTGGTTCATAGTCAAAGTGAAACTTAACTACCTCCTAGTAAGATTCACTTTGAAGTCCCACTGTGCTGACAACGCAACAGGCTGAGGGGGAGCTGGTTAAGTGCCAGGCAATGCAGGAGATTGGGGGAGACTGGCAGAATGGAGAGGAAGGTTCCACATAGGAGTTTTGATAGTAGATAGTCATTCCAGGATTCCCAGATAGCCTCTGCCTACTGACTGACTTGCCCTAAGGAATACCCTACCAGCTCTAACTCACCCCAACATTCGCTTCTTGCTCCTGCATGGAAAAGCATCTCTGGTGGGTATCCGTGACCATGCTGCCTTCCTGCACTACAAATTTGTTCTCTGCTCCTTCAATTCTGCCATCTTCTTAGACAAGCACCTCTACTTCTGCACCTTGATTGACTCCCACACCCAGAAGCCCAGCCAACTTTAACAACCTTTCACTCCCACCCGTGACCCCACTTGCCGGGAGAAGGGCCGGGGCTGGGAGCAGAGCTGGCCAGGGATCGAGGCCTGGGGCAGGGCTGGGGCCACGGCCAGGGTTGAGAGTGGGGCCACATCCAGGCCGCAGCTAGGGCCTGAGGCTGGGGGCAGAACTGGGGCTGCAGCCGGGAGTGGAGCTGCGGCCACAGCTGGGTGCAGAGCTGCAGCCGGGCCCGGGAGCCAGGGACCAAGGCCGGGGCCACATCTGGGGGCAGGCTGGGAGCGGAGGTGTGGCTGGGAACCAGGGCCGGAGCAGATCTGGGGGCAGAGCCGGGCTGGGTAGCACTCCCTCACACACCCCCATGGGGGTCGGGCTGGGCCCCGCTGCACACCCCCAAATGTTTCTCTGCACCCCCGTAGAGGGTATGTGCCCTAGGAGGGTGCGACCACTGCTCTAGAACATCACATTCAGCCTGGTTCTAAATCCTCCAGATTCTTTCTGCATAACATCTCTAGGATATGGCCTTTCCTATTCAGCCACACAACTAAATCTCTTATCCCAGATTTCACAAGCTTGTGTTGATAACTGCAACATCCTCTTCTCTGACCTTGACAAAAGCAATCTCACCCCACTCGTGTCTATTCAAAATGCAGCCACAAAGATCATTTCCCTAGCCTGTCGCTTTGACCACGTCACCCCTCTCTTCATTCCTCCATTGGCTCCCCTTTCTCTATCACATCAAACATAAGCTGCTTGTATTCACCTTCAAGACTCTTCCTGGGCTATCTCCATCCTACCTACCATTTCTCATACACTGTTGAGACACTGACTTCCACTCATGCGTGAAATTTGCAAACCTGCACTCATGCTGCCACTCCTTATTGAGAGGTGCTTCCTGAAAATTTCATCGGAACCATCTCATGGTCCTCCTTCAATCCCTTCTTAAAACTCTCCTTTGCTGTGATGCCTACAAAACACTGCCTATCATGCTGACAAGCATGGTTTTATTGTTTCCTTGTGCACCACCTTCGGACTTTCTGTATCCACCCATTATCTCTTGTCTTATATTCTGTAAAGTCTCGCTGGTGAGAACCATCTTTTTGTTCTGTGTTTATACAGTGCCTACCACAATAAGGTCCTGGTCCATGGCTGGGGCTCCTAGGTGCAAAGACAATACAAATAAATAATAATAGTACATGGCCAGGTGATTAATGGTTAATGCTTTTCTACCTTTTTCACTTGGTCCTCTTGGAAGAATCTCAGATACGCTCTGTGACAGTTATTGCAGCCCCATGCAAGACCTTTGGGAACCATACTGAATGGTTTATATATCACGGTAGGCCAAAGCCTGTATGCAACTCCAGGGGGGAAGGTTGCCGCAGCTCTGCCAGGAAACAGAAACAGTGGGTGTGATTAAGGTGAATCCCTTAGGTTGTAAACACCTCCAGAAAGGCACCACCCCTGGGGAGGCTTGCATATCCTGCCTCAAACTGTATTTTCCAGAGACCAATAGACAAAGAAAGGGCTTTTGATTTTAAAAGGTTAAGTTTAAACTGACTCAGGGCCTTTTTACTACCCACCAAACAGATAGGACCTCCTGTTCAAAGGAAGGGTTGGAAAGACTTTGGCCTACTAGGGTTCCATATGATTGATAGGTGACTCCTGGTATGTGTAAATCTGGTTATTGTTTTTATTATGTTTTCTCTGTCATGCCTTTATCTTAAGAATAAATTAGATTGCTTAGAAAGAGCTGCGTGGTAACTTGTAGCTGCTGGCAATACACTGTTCATAGCCCTCAGAGAGAAAACAATGCACGGGCACTGGCTATTAGGTAGACTGACTTGCTGGGAATATCATCATGCTAGGTAGTGAGCTGTGCAGTCTTAAAACTCCCCTTGGTCAGAAGTGAATGGCAAAAGAGTCCCTGCCTAGAGACAGGTGACAGCTGGAGAGCTAAGTCCTGACTAGATGCTCCTGGAGTGGACCACAGAGAGGAGAATATAGGTGCAGCTCCCTTGAAACCATGCCACCCTCTTTCTTGTACGCCGAATGATTATTTTCCAAAGTTGTTGCTCATTTCAATTTACATCTAAGCGTGAAATTTAATGAAACTGACTGATATTGCTATGACTGAAACAGATATGTAAAAGCGTCACAACTCTTCCAAGCTCCAGGGTGAGAGCTCTATCTATCCCATACCCCATACTACCATACCACTACCACCAAGATGGTCCAGTGCTTGGACAAGATCAGCGCATGGATAAAGAAGAGCTGGTTGATGCCGAACACAAACAAGACAGAAGTGATGCTGATGGGACAAGGAAAGTTCTTTGAAGATTCAGCAACCATGGTGCAGTTTAATTTGGTTGCAAGCTCATACCCACAACTGGTCAATCCAGTCCATAATTTAGGATGCTCCCTGCTTTCTTGTTGATGCTAAACTATGACAAAGCAGCAACCATGAGTAATGCATTCTACCATCACTGGTTGGATAGGAGACTTCATCCTATCCTGGTCTTAGTTATACACTTTTTGCCACCCCTTGTCTGGATTACAGCAATGCATTCTACCTTCAAAACTTCAGCCGTTAGCATTCCAAGTAGTGTAGAATGCTTTGGCACATCTCCTCAGCAACATGGGCTACAATGAGTACATCATACTTGTCCTCCTCTCTCTACATTGGCTTCCCTCTCTTGATTGCTGAGCTCCATGGTGGTTCTGTGCCAATCCTGGCTGCTGCCACACTGTGAGTTGCCCACCTCCCATCTCAGAGGCAAGATTCAGCAGCAGTGGAATAAGGTGAAGTACTGGCTCCACCCATCTCCTTTCTTCAGTCACAGAGCCGCTTCATGCCACTCAATACTATTGGGAAGCTGTCCTCTTCTGATAGGCTAGAATTCCTCATGCCTGGAGGGCTCCCGTGGAGTGAGCGAAATGACTACAGCGGCTCTCAAAATGGAAGACCATTTTGGTGAAACTTTTTCTTCATTTTCTTTTGAATTTCATTTTGACAGAAATTTTCTGATGTTCTTTAGAAATGGCTCCAATCAAGTATCAGACATAAACATAAGGATGATAGGAACATGCTCAGTCATTGTGCTTGATGAATTTGAAGCTCGTCACATATTCTATCAGACTCTCTAAGGATATGGCACATTTTCTCAGTTGTCAAAAAAAAAATCCAAATCATGATTAACACTTTAAGCTATTCTAATACTATATTAATATGCACAAAAATACAATTAGATGGCCAGGGCACCTAAGCTAATAGGATTTTTTTCACCCTAAAGCTTTACACATGCTTAACAATGATCTCCACATGCTCCCAGCAAATGATTTATGACATCGGACAAGGGTAGAGGCCAGTTGAACAAAAAATATTTAATGAATCAAAATGCCATCTGAGTCCTGTAAACTTTCAAATGGGCTAACCAAACATACTAATTCCTGCAGGTGGAAGGAATATTTTGCCCCCAGTGTTCACCTTAATTTAAATGACTACTCCATGTCAAATAGAGCAGAACTCTATACTTGAAATGACTGACCTGTGTAACCCCGGTCTGAATGAACTCTCCCCTGACAGCTATCTGGGACGAGGAGAGACTTCAGGAGCAAACTGCATTAACATGAACATACCTACTCTGCCTAGATATCCAGCAGTGTTTGAGCTGTGTTGCTCAAAGTGATCAACTTTGGCTGGTGTTGGGTTACAAATCACTTTAGTACTGAATGCAGGGGTAGTGAAATGCTGTTATCAACGTTGTTGTCTTTATTGTATGAATAAAGAGAAGCAGAACTATGCTTAAACTGTCCAAATGTGGGGGTCACCCTCAGCTGAAAGGACTTCATTAAAGGATCTCATTAAGGACCAGGGGCTCCAATGCCAGAGCCCTGTGAAATTAAGAGGGGAGGGGACAGGTGTCCCAGCCAGGAAGTTTGAACTGTTCCTAAGGATTCCCAGTCTGGTTTAACTTGCCCCCCTACCTCCAACTGTTCAAAGATAGAGCTAAATAGGCTCCATTAGGAGCCTTTGTTATTTTAAAAAGAACAGGAGTACTTGTGGCACCTTAGAGACTAACAAATTTATTAGAGCATAAGCTTTCGTGGGCTACAACCCACTTCTTCGGATGCATATAGAGTGAAACATATATTGAGGAGATATATATATACACACATACAGAGAGCATAAACAGGTGGGAGTTGTCTTACCAACTCTGAGAGGCCAATTAAGTAAGAGAAAAAAAAACTTTTGAAGTGATAATCAAGATAGCTCAGTACAGACAGTTTGATAAGAAGCAAGTGTGAGAATACTTACAAGGGGAGATAGATTCAATGTTTGTAATGGCTCAGCCATTCCCAGTCCTTATTTAATCCTGAGTTGATTGTGTCTAGTTTGCATATCAATTCCAGCTCAGCAGTCTCTCGTTGGAGTCTGTTTTTGAAGTTTTTCTGTTTTAAGGTCTGTCATTGAATGACCAGACAGGTTAAAGTTTTCTCCCACTGTTTTTTGAGTATTATGATTCCTGATGTCAGATTTTTGTCCATTAATTCTTTTGCGTAGAGACTGTCCGGTTTGGCCAATGTACATGGCAGAGGGGCATTGCTGGCACATGATGGCATATATCACATTGGTAGATGTGCAGGTGAACGAGCCCCTGATGGTATGGCTGATGTGATTAGGCCCTATGATGATGTCACTTGAATAGATATGTGGACAGAGTTGGCATCGGGCTTTGTTACAAGGATAGGTTCCTGGGCCAGTGTTTTTGTTCAGTGATGTGTGGTTACTGGTGAGTATTTGCTTTAGGTTGGGGGGTTGTCTGTAAGTGAGGACAGGTCTGTCTCCCAAGATCTGTGAGAGTAAAGGATCATCTTTCAGGATAGGTTGTAGATCTCTGATGATGCGCTAGAGAGGTTTTGGTTGGGGGCTGAAAGTGACAGCTAGTGGTGTTCTGTTATTTTCTTTGTTGGGCCTGTCTCGTAGGAGGTGACTTTTGGGTACTCGTCTGGCTCTGTCAATCTGTTTTCTCACTTCAGCAGGTGGGTATTGTAGTTTTAAGAATGCTTGACAGAGATCTTGTAGGTGCTTGTCTCTATCTGAGGGATTAGAGCAAATGCGGTTATATCTTAGAGCTTGGCTGTAAACAATGGACCATGTGGTGTGTCCTGGATGGAAGCTGGAGGCATGTAGGTAAGTGTAGCGGTCAGTAGGTTTCCGGTATAGGGTGGTATTTATGTGACCATCGCTTATTAGCACAGTAGTGTCCAGGAAATGGACTGCTTGTGTGGACTGATCTAGGCTGAGGTTATGGTGGGATGGAAATTATTGAAATCATGGTGGAATTCCTCAAGGGCTTCTTTTCCATGGGTCCAGATGATGTGCTTAAATGAGAGCTGAAATCACTTGTGATGGCACAGCATTTCTGCCCAGCCTGCTAAAACTGAAAATCACCAGGAACTGACAATCACTAAGAGACTGCTGTGACCTCTTCAGGTCAGAGAGGCAGGTGGCAGTGGAAGGTAACTGACAGTCAGCTGGTTGGAGCAGTGAGCAGTCAGCCGGCAGGAGCTGCTGGCAGGAGTGGCAAACGAGCAGCCAGTGAGAGTGGTGAGCAGTCGGCCGGCGGAAGTGGAACAAGCGGCTGGCAGGGCGGCCAACCAGAGCAAGTGCTCGGATGGTGGAGCAAGGAAGGTGCCTTCCTCCCTGGGTGGGAGGTGAACTTATACAGATGCACTCTGGGTCCTCACTGACCAAGGACAACCACTGTGAGTGGGGTATGGTGGAGGAGCAGAGGGGGACACAGAAAAGGAACTTTTGGTTGTAGAATTCAAGAACATGAGGCAGAAGGCACTGCCCCACACACTCTGGGGTGGGTGTCCTGCTCATCGTTTTATGATTATGAATCCTGCTTGTGGCATTTTCCCTAATTAGTGTCGGGTGACTTCCCTCCTTTCATTACAAGTTTTTTTTCTACACTCAGACTCTGTGCTTGCGAGTGGGGAAGTATTGCCTCTCAGAGGCGCCAGGGTGGTGTGTAATTGTCCCAGCTCACTGGGTGGGGGCTCAAGCCAGTTCTGTGTTGTATTGTTGAAAAGGAACCCCTAGATATTGAACCTGGCCCTGGTTGCTGCCGGCTCCACCTGGCAGAAGGGTTACACCTGGATCATTTATAACTTTGAATGCCTGCTCCAGAGTTTCAAACGACAACTGTAGGGTGGGCTTTACACTGGAACATTTTTTTAATGACACTATATCCAGCTGAGCAACATTTTCTAGGGCTGCCCGAGTCCTTTGGCATTTTCCTCTGTGTTTGAAAAAGAGTTTACTTCCTTCTGAGCACATGTCTCCCATTTGCCTGACCCTTATTTCAGTGATGAGCAGGAGAGGGCATGTGAGGCCCTGGCTAATATACCATGGCAGACTGAAGGGAAGTTTGCGGTTTCCTTTCCTCTGAAAGAGTCACTCCCCTCTGATAAACTGCCCCCACCAAGGATGATTTTCATTTCTGGGACTCGGGAAAAAACTGCAATAAAGCTCATTTTCTACTTCTGGAATGCACCAGATTGCACCAAAGAGGTATTTTAAAAAAATGTCCAGGTAGGAGACCTGTGGACTTTACACATATACACTTCAGTTGCCATCAGCTGTAGCATCAATTCACTCAGGAGATTTTCAGGAACAAAGTATAAAAATGTCAAGCAAATGGACTTGATATGTTTGTTTCCTCAGTTGTGTTGCCTTTGACAAAGCATTTTAGTTTATATGGAAAAACAAATGGACACCACCATCATAAATATTGCTGATAACAAATATTGCCAGAAAGCGACTGACATTGGTACAATTCCACTGGAATCTAGGTGATGGAAACAGCCTCCTACCTTCCCCTTCCTGCTATCATCACCACTTAAGATGGATTTCAATCATCATGGGTTTTGCATACACGTGTACAAGTGCTATAAGGCAGCATGGGACATGGATACCCCAAGTTCCCCATGGCGTGTGGGGATGTGAAAGGGGCACAGTGGTGCAGAGAAGGGGAGACAGCATTGTGGGGTGATCTAGTTTGTCAAGGAGAACATTAATAGATGACTTAATTGTGGGCTATAAAAATCAGCAAAGGGAGAAAAATTCTGATAGTAGAGGCCTCTTTGATCTAGTGGACAATGATACAATATACAATGGCTAGACGTTAAACTGGGGAAATTCAGACTGGAAATAGTGTGTCCATTTTTAACAGAGGGTAGTTAACAATTGAAACAACCTATCATGGGATGTGATAGATTTGCTACCACATCTTTAAATCCATATTAGATGTTTTTCTAAAATATAGGCTCTAGTTCAAGCTTGATGCAGGAATCACTGGAAGGAATTCTCTGACGTATGTAGTGCAGGAGGACAGATGAGATGACCATAGTGCCTTTTTTTACTTTAATATCTATTAATAGCTTCTTAACTTTTTTTTACTGTTGCTGCTCATTGAACAGAGGTTTCCATTGAGCTGTGCAGAAAGACTCCCTGATCCTTTTCTTGATTAGTTACAGTTATTCCTTTAACTGTACATTACTATACACATTTTAATTAATTTAATCTGCCATCCATGATCTTACCGAACTGACTAGCTTTGGTAAATCCTTCGAGAGTTCCTCATAGTCCTCTCTATTCTTGACTAATCTAAGTAATTTTGAGTTATTTGCAAATTGCGACACTTCACTTGTTCATTTCCTTTTCCAGACCATAAAAAAATAAAATAAAACCAAACAGGTGCTAGAAAAGCACTTTGGGGTATTGTGGAAATAACTGGACCTACAGACTCACCCTAACTGTGAATTCAGTTATGAAAATTGAGTGAAAGTTCATAAAATGTCACAATAACCTAAACATAAATTATGGGAAAAGGTGCAAAAAAGAGACAAAGAGCCCAAATTAGTCCAAATAAAAAGGACTGAGTTACGATCATGTCTGGTAAACAAGAGAAGCACGGAACTGGAAATCAATGGACCAAAATTGGTGTGTCAGAAATCAGGCCTGATTGGTGAACAAAATAATGAGGGGATGGGCTATTCCTTCCAGCACACCCTTTTGAGGCCCTTAAAAAGGGGGGAGGGATAGCTCAGTTGTTTGAGCGTTGGCCTGCCAAACCCAGGGTTGTGAGTTTAATCCTTGAGGGGGCCACTTAGGGATCTGGGGCAAAAAAATCAATAGTTGGTCCTGCTAGTGAAGGCAGGGGGCTGGACTTCATGACTTTTCAGGGTCCCTTCCAGCTCTATGAGATAGGTATAGCTCCATATATTAAATACAAGACTTTGGGAAGGAAACTAGAAGCAATGTGGACAATGGCTGACTGGAAAACAAAAGAACAGGAAAGAGCAAGATTCACGGTAATGGCTGCCACCGTCACTGTCTCCTGGAATCTACCATGACACTGTCAGACTATCTTTGTCATAATTCTCAGAGATGTCCTGACCAAATCAGGCCAGAGAGAGGGAGCCAGATGACATAGTATCTCCACTGGCTCCATTTAAAACCTGAATACCACCTGGAAAGTGAGACTTTTTCGCACGCATTGTCCCCTTCCCCACGTGTTCTTTTCCTTCCCCACCTTATTTCTTCTTTTTCCTATCACTCTTCTAATAAGAATCCGGCTTAGACAGCAAAGACTGTATTTTACAACACTGCTGTGAGCCTGTGACAAAAAAAGGAGCCAAAACCTGTGCTCTAAACAGCCTGATGCTGTTTCCAGGTCTTGGAGTGGCTGATAAGACCATGGCATGGCCTGTCTTTGTCCAGCAGTTTGGCTGCAAGTGAGGACCAACACCAGAGACAGAACCGACCTTTTCTATCTTTACTGTTCTTTTCCTGCTCCCTCTTGTGTGTATTTGTCATGATTTGTTTTTTTAGGAAATGGGATCAGACTTTAACAACAACAGCGACAATAACAGCTGCAGCCCAGCTCAACTAACTTTTCTTTTCCCTAGAAAGGCCGTTAGTACCATCCTTAATACCATCAGAGACTGTCAGATGGGAGAAAGGGGTGCTCTTTCTAAACACTCTCCCCAGGGAAAGGAATAAGAGATGTTGTTAAGATGAAAGTCTTCTTTAATACCTTGCATTTCAAAGGCTTTAACTGTTTCCCCTTCTTTTCTCTATCTTTAATACAAGGTCACAAGGATTTTTAAAGGTGTGTTTGCCCTGGTACTAAGCAGGCTGAGGTTAAACCAAATCTGGTTTAACATTGTTCAATGCTGGACAGTGATGGGGTCATGTCAACACGTTTGATGCTTTGGGCCTGTATATTCCATCAAATTAACACAGAACACCCATCTATAACCTTGTACTATTTTGGAAAATGATCATTTATTCTTACTCTGGCTCTCCTTTAGTTGACATGGTCAAACATTTGACCAGATTAGAAGCCCTCGGGCTTTATCATTATCACAGCCTATACACCTAGATGCATCCTATACATTTTTTTTACAGGTGGGTTCAACAGTTGCTGCTCTCCTGTTCTCCAGTATAACTGTTGAGTTTATTGAGCAATTGCATATTTTTGTGATCAGATCAGCTCTTTTAGGCTCTGTCTATACTACGAGCTAGGGCTGTGATTCCCACACGTGTGGGCATTACTTCTGCTAGATCTCATTGGGCTAGTATGAGTATAAACAGCCGTGTAGCCCTGGTAGCAGCAGCAGAGACATGGCTCAAATACAAACCCTTCTGAAATTGGTGGGCATGGCTCTGCATCCTTTGGTGAATGATGAGACAAAGAAATCATTTAGCTTCTCAGCAATGTCATCATCTTCTTTAGTTGCTCCTTTAGGGCTAGTTGTGTGCCTTTAATCTCAGCCCTGTGTGAATTCCTTCCCTGCTCTCACCTTCTCCTGCGTGGTAGTACTCTACAGCAGTTTCACCAGAAGCAGATTACTAGCCTGTCCCCTGTGCCGGCTGGACTGGCTAACATGCCAGGGGGTGCAATCAAAATTGGGACAGACAGCAGCCTCATAGAGTTTGCTCTCCGTCTGCATCCAGAGCAGGAAGATGTCTTATTCGCCATCATTCCTGGCAAAAGCCTGGGCCACAGTCTGGTCCTTCACTCCCTGATAGTCCAGTGGCCCAGCAGCCCTCTTGGAGGCTTCATGCTTCTGTTCTATGGAAAGAATCTCTTGGTAGATTTTTAAATCTTCAGCTAACTGCACTTCAAATCCCCTCTTTGCTCTTCAATTCCTTCTTGCATGTCACCCACTCTGGTTTGTTGATTTCTGTTGGCTTCCCTAAGGTTTGGATTTCCATTTTCTGAAGGATACCTGTTTTCTCAAATAGTGTTACCATTAAACCAGACTAGTTTTGCCTTTCTATGCTTTTTTTTTATTTTTTATTTTATTTTTTTTTTGCTTGGAGGCATTCAGTGACTCTATTAAGGAATGTTTAAATAGCCTCCATGCTGAATCAAAGGATTTCAATTTCCTGTTGATTTTATGGCTTTTTTGATAAGCTCTCTCATTTGTTTGAAAATCTTTCTTTCTACAATTGAACGTCACAGGGCTAGGTTTTGGTTCTATTCCTCCCCCGGGAATGTTGAACACAAGTGTGTTGTGGTCACTGTTACTTAGGGCTTGTGTACATGGAACAGCAAAGTGCTCTAGAGAGGTGTGATTTGTAAAGCACTCTAGCATGTTGCACCCTAATGCAGACTATGTTAACCTGAAGTAGGTGCCTTTTAATGTGTACCGGTAGGGTCCATATGGGGCCATTAGAATGCAACACGTTAGAGCAGTATAGAAATCACACCCCTCTACAGGGCTTTGCCACGCCATGCAGACAAGTCCTTAGTAGCTTAACTATCTGACTTCAAATCATGTCTTTTTTTTTCTTTGATTGGATGACTTACGCACTACACCGAGGTACTTTTAGCTGTCTGGCTATCCAATCTGAATTTGCTTTTGGTGGATAGTCAAACCTTTGGATTTTAGATTTGCTTTTCACAAATATTTGTGCTAGTAAACACTCAAAAATTTGCAGAAAGCTGCCATGAAACGGTCATAAACACAGTGGGATTAAAACACAAACAGAAAAAAAAAAAAGAAAACCTCTTCTCAAAAGAAAGCAGGAGAATGCCATGTTGTGTAACCAAATAATCTGATAATACAGCCTTCAATATCAGATTTAAGAAAAAAATCATTTGTACATTTCAAACTAAGGTGTGCTCACACTGTCATGTTTATGCACTAAACATGGCTTAGAGCAGTGTACATTGGGGAGCCATTATTTGAGGAAAGTGCTTTACTTTGCATTATTCCAAGAGCTACTGTAAAAATATTTGAAGTCCTATTGGAAGCATAGCACTCTTGGAGACTGGGTCATTTTGCAGAGGTTCTTGGGGAAGGTATGGTATATGCAGGGTCACATTAAGACACAGGCACTCATGCAGCTATCCATTGAAAGTTTCTAGTGATCATGATGGCAGAAAAAGGCTTGAAATGAGTGTCACTAAAGGCAGAGAGGTCTGCCTAAGTCTGCAACAACAGCTATAAGAAGGTGGCAGATGCCCGACTCATCTCAATAGAGTGTTAACCATACACAAGACCTACATCTTGGGGGCCCTGCCTGCCCCACCCCAGCAGAAGACCATGTCTGTGACAGGAGGAAAGGACTGGACCTGCATGTGAGATTATACTCTTCCCCTTCACCTGACACAAAAATGGAATGCAAATCCACTGAATTTACATCCCAAGACACACTTGGATGGAACTTGGTTTGGGCCATTTCAGTTGAAATGTTCACAGATGTTTAAGGCCAGAAGGGACCTCTCATGGCATTCTCTGTTTGCCAATCTGTCTATCTGTAAAATGATGACTTTTCAATCATGCATGTGATCCATTCCAAAATTTCAGGGAGTGTCCTAGGCATCAATGGCCAGAACCATACTGATTTGGAGAAAATCAGAGAGAGAGAGAGAAACAGATGCATCAGGGGAAGGGAGGGAGGAGGGCCCATGCAAAGTCCCTGTTATGGGGATGAGAGGGGGACCTTGGAATGGGGGCACACAGGTGGAATGGGAGGCACACAGAACCCCTGGTTGGGGGGAGATTAGGGAAACCTGCTAGGGGGAAGGGGGCCCACAATCCCCCTTCCAGAGGGGAAGGCAGGCACAGAAGGCATGGGGGAAAGTGGAAATGGGAGTGCACTCAGAGCTGCTGGCCTGGGGACAGATGGGGGACCCTGGCAAAGGAGGACGGGGAATGCCAGGTACACAGAGCCCCCGGCAGGGGACAGATGGGGGAGTTGCAGGGAGTCCCTGCAATAAGGGGTGGGAGGATAGCACCTGGGGAGCTGGGAGGGGGGAGAACGGGTGCAAAGAGCCCCTGGTGGGTGCAATGCACTCAGCTTGCACAATCAATGATGTGTGTTACCCTCTAATAGAATTCCATATTTCGTAACTGTTACAATTTACAATGTACAGACATTCAGGTCACTGGTCAGCGATTCCCCAGATCACTCCAAGCACATTGCAAAAATAGAGGTACGACATTTGCTACCCTATAACTTTCTTGTATGGCAGCCGATGACAATGAGAGTTTGTAGTTTTTTGTTATCAGCTCAGTCACTTCATGCTGAACCTCCTTCAGAACGTTTGTGTGTAACTATTTGAACCAGGTTACTAATTTGTACCAGCACCTCTTCTTCAGACCCCTCAGTCTTTGACAGTGCCTCATTGCTGTTACCTGAAAAGAGTAGGTTCAGGGTAAGAATCTCCCCAACATCCTCTGTGGTGAAGACTAAGGCCTTGCCTACACTACAGGGCCTATGCCAGCATAACCCCCTAGTGGACACACAGCAAATGCCGACAGAAGGGGGCTGTTGGTGTAGTAACACCACCTCCCCAAGCAATGTTAGCTATGCTGACAGAAGCTCTCTTCTGTTAGTATAGCTGCGTCTACGCTGGGGGGTTGTCAGCATAGCTATGTTGCTACTGCGTGTAGTTTTTTCACACCCTGTCTGACATAGCTATGCCAGTATAAGTTTTAAGCATAGACCAGACCTGAGGGAAAAAATGCTTAACTTTCCAGCAATTTCCTTAACTTCCTGAATTTCTCCCTGGTGGTGTAATGGACCCACTGATCCTCTTGCAGGCATCTTGCTTCTGATAGATGTAATTTCTTGTTATTTTTAAATACCTTGAATTATTTATGGTTCAAATTCTATTTTAACCTCTTAATTTTCTTCTTACATGTTGTCTGAGGTAGTTGATCTTCCATTTCCTGGGCTTCACTAGGGTTGGATTTCCATGTACTACTTGACTTCCTGCTCCCCTTCTTGGGGAAGCTACTCATCCAGCACCTACACCGAAATGTCAAGCAAAGAACCCTAAAAAAAGCCTTACGATGCACTGAGACACTAAGCGAGTGGTCAGCAGGCAGGATGGAATAGTATAGAAGCAATGCACTCCGATGCCTGTCCTAGCAGCTGTCTGTGCTGCCTTTGAAGGAAGAGGTAAAAGACAGTACCAGTGAGAGCTGTGAAAGGAAGTTCACTGCATTACTGTTCTGTCAAGGGCACAACAGCTGCTGGATTTCTAGAAGATTTTCTAGAAAAAAATCCAGCCAAGCCATTCAAATGGACAAACTTTGACCTGAGTGAGAGGAAAAAGAACAAGGGGTTGCTTAAAAAGATGTTAATAAGGATTAGGCATCATGGAATTTTTGTGCCAGGGTTTTGCTGCTATAAAATCTTGTCCCTTTTTCTATGGTAATAATTGACAAATGAGACAGTTTATATCTCCATAAACTTTAAAATGTAACCCCCAATCTGTTTTTTTTTAATTTAAAATGTTTTCAAAGTGAGGATAAGGCTTTGTCTCTATGCAGAGTTAGTGTGCAGGGTTCCAAACGCCAGTATGTCACAGCGCACGGACAGTTAGTTTGCAGCGTGCTAGAACTTACACCTCAGCTTGCTGTGAACTAATTCACCATATGGACAAGCACTAAGAATTTCCCATGGTTCTAATTAGTTTGTGCCCCCTCTGTAACCATCACTGCATACTGACCTACGGCCATATGCAACACTTTATCTGACATCTCAGTTTCATCATCCATAAACATGGTTAAAACTCTACCAGCCAGTGGCAGTCACCCACTAGAGTCACATTTCTATGAAAGAGTGCTCTGCTGCAGGACGGCATTCAGAGCAACCCAATGAAACACACTCAGTCACTGCACCATTTCCTCCTGTGGCTTTGTGCTTATTCATTACGTGAGCAGGACATGGGTCATTTACTTTCAAACACATATATTCACATATACACACACACAAATTAAGACTTACATTTTCAATAGTGCCCCTAATTTTCAGGTGCTGCCATTTTTAGAGCCCACCTGGAAACACTTTTTGATTGATTTCCAGAGCTGTTGAGCAAGGACAATGGGAAGCCAATGGGAGCTGCAGATACCGAGTGCCTCTGAAAATCAGAACCAAAGTGTCTTAAATCTCCAGGATCCCTCTGCCATGCTCACACAGCCTGTTTGGAAAATGCGCCTCCTGGTAACTGGATCAAAATGAGGAGGAACTCTATAAAATGGAGTGAAACTGTTTGTAGAACAATAAGGCCCAAGGGGAGATTCTAGGAAAGCACGTGTGGTGGACATTTTCAGCCATTACCTGTGGGTGTAGGTTTATGGAGGGCTGGTTTGGGGAGTAGGGCCCCCCAAGATCATTCCTGAGTAGGTTATCGCTGTGCATCTTTGTTTTGAGGCAGGTGATATAACGGTTACAAAAGTCCTTGCACAATTCATTCACTTTCTCCAGCTCCAGCAGATGAATTCTCAGGACCTGAATTGCTTTCACCATCTGAGAAGGATAAACAAAGAGAGTAGGTCAGTGCATATCCATTGGCTTTCTAGTAACTACTAGAATCATTGGGCAACCTAAGGAACTGCTAAGGATGAGTATCTGCAAGATTACCTAGGAACTGCTAATGACGACAAACTGATTAAATAACCTAGTGTACAATTTACCACAGAATCCTTTTTAGGACTGCAGTTCAGATCTGTTGGTGCTAGTGCAGAAAAGCAGCCCTTTCAAACAGTGCAGCTTTTTCACTAGTGGTAAAAGAAAATAAATATTTTTGTTGCCATGGAATTCACCAATCTGATTCACCCCCAAGTACTGCTGCTACAGGTCACACTTGGAAATTAACTAAGGACAAAGCGGAAGCTATAGAATCTATGGCCAAAAAATCACTTGTTCAGTATATTTACCAAAGTACCTGCAGTTCTTATTTCAAGACAGGTAAAAAAAGTAAGTAAAATATTGAACTGAGAAAATGAACTAATATCCACTTTCACCAACTGAACGTTAGTAATTAATCAGTAACGTTTTTGTTTCTCTGCTCATCACTAGGCTTCCCAAATAAGTGGGCACTACCGGTTGAAGACTATTTTGCTAGTCAGTATCAACCAATGAATCACCCAGCTCAGAGCGACTCAGCATGAGTTTTTACCACTCGTCTCTATTTTTTTCCCCTCATCTCCACTATTTGGAGATGCAGAAACTCACTGTAATTACCATCCCAACTAAAAGAAATGCCCAAAGAAATTTTGGAGACTAAACATTGGATGTAAAATTGTGTTTGATTATTCTCCACTGGCCACTCTCTTGAACAAGATTTCAGAGCAGCAACGTGGCTGTAAGCTTTCCCTAGAGCAAAGCGTGGGCCTCATTAAAATGTACCCCATAAATGTTAAAAAATGTACACATAAAACATTCCTCTCATGGAACTGGAACTTTAAGTTTTACAGCTTCAGTTTGAAATCTTGCATAATATATAAAATTCCAGCTATTCGCTGTGGGGTGATTAAAGCCAGTTTTATATAACAAAAAGTCTTTACATGTCAAAGGATTTTTTTTTTACTTGCAAATTGTAGTGATCATCTTTACGAACTGTTAGTCACAGACTGCTCTTGGGTTGAATGGCGACATACATTTCAATGGCCTTGCCTGATGAGCATGCAATGGCAATAGTAGGAGGAGGGCCTTTGGAACTCTGCTGCTATAATGAGGCCTTGCTCGTTACCAGCGCCGAGATTTATAAAAGTGGCATTAAAAAGGGGTAGGAGGAAGGAGAAGACCTCAGGAGATAGCCACATTTCTCTGTCCTGATGCACTGTGAAGGCTTTCTCAGCTGAGTCACAAAGCCAGCGGGGAGTCAGAATAACGGGCGCTGATTAGGCACAATTTATAAATAGAAAAAGAAGAGATTAATCAGAAGCATGGTTAGCCAGGGCAAACAGGGGACAAACTCCTTTTAGTCCCCATCTACTCCAGGGAATTTTGAGAGGAAGAGGTTGAAAGCCCTTTGCCTTTCAGCTCCTGCTTCAGCCCCACTAATACTGGTTCACATCGATATGCTACTGAACCCTTGCACCCCCATGCTCCACATCCTACTTCTTTTCTCTTGCAGAAATGGGAATAATGCACAAGGTCAAACAAAACAAAAACAAACAAAAGAAACCTGACCAGCACACAAACTGGGAAATTAAGTTCTTCAGAGTGTGGTGGGGCGGCTGCCCCACACCCGGAGAGTGTGGGCTGCAGCAGGCCCGGGTGCCTGGGCATCCCGACAGCCAATAAGAGAAGGACTTGTTGCGAGCCAATCAGAGGCCAGATTGGGGACAGTCAATCAGGGCCAAGCTCAGCCATATAAAAGACTGCTCAGGGAGAGAGCAGTCAGTCTGTCCCAGGCCTTCAGAGGGGAAGGTCTGTCTCCAGAGCTGGGAGGCCAGCACCATGGACAGCGAAGTGCAGACCAGCCTTGGAGAGCGGAGAAGGTCCTACTCCATAGCCTGCCAGGCGGCAGGCCTTGAAGGAAAGGGCCTAGCAGGAAGAAGGGCCGTTGGGGAAGTGGTCCAGAGGAACAGACAGAGGAGGAAGGAGAAAGAGGACAGCGAGGCTGTTGCTAGAGAGCCTCTGGACCGGGACTCAGAGTAGTGGGCGGGCCTGGGCGCCCCTCCCCACCTTTGTTCCCCTTGGCAGTACACCCAGCCATAGGTCGCAGGGAGCGGCCAGCTGAAATTACACCAGATCCCAGACTGTAGGAATTGGACTTGAAGGTGTAGGATTGTGGGTCACCCAGCCCCCGGAAGGGGTATGAATGGACAAAGGGACACTGTCGGAGGACAGTGTTCCAGAAGAGGACACTGTGCACTGGGAGCAACGCGGGTCCACACGCCAACCAAAGGCGAGACGACAGACGGGACGCCACCAGAAAGGGGCGCTCTACTGGATCGAACCAATTCCCCGAGACAACCAGTAGGAGGCGCCGCGGTGGTAAGTCCCTACATTGTGTCACAGAGCTATTCAGTAAATGGACACGAGAAAAGTGTAGCTCCAAAGAGGGACAGAGATCCCTCAGACTAGCGCATCCATCCAACAATCACATTTATGAAAGTCAATATTCAAGGGCAAAGGCAAGAAGACCTGACACACTCATATATATAAAAAATAAATCTCTCAATTATCTCAGCTCATTTGCTTAGGGTCTCTCATTTTATGTTCCTGCTTCACTGCGTAGTATATCTGTCCAGAAAAAGAGTTACAGTCCAATGGAATACGTGCGTGGGGTTGTAAAAAATACAGATGCTGAATTAATTGACTGTGCGGCACTCAGCAGCTGATTGAGTTGATAATGGCAAGATCTGACCTTTTTCTAATTTCTAATTATATGCATCTCAGCTGGGAGGAATACATGATTCTTATTCTAATGATGGCTAATGTGGCTGGCCTTTTCATCTCCTTTTTGCCATCAGCGGTGGTGGACAATTTGTAGGGAATTAGTGATGTTAAGAAACCCCCCAGACAACACAAACAAACCCCAGCAAAAGATTTGTTTGCCCTCACTTGTTCCTGACACAGTGATTGCCTAGCAAATCCCACGCAGGAGCGTAGTGTGAAGTGGAGAGACACAAACAGAGGAGTGAGAGGCAGAAATGCTGCACCCCACACAAAAGTCGCTGTATCTGCCAAGGAAACTGGATCAGCTCCAGATTATACATGAGTGAGTAGAAAATTTCATTTCTGTCACTCAGTTGCAAATTCATTACAGCCACTTCCTTCACTTTCCCTGTATAAACAAGGGTGTCGTCACAGGTCCCCCGCTGCTGATGATGCTTGGGAGACACAAATGTGTTTTGCTGTGGCCAAACATCAGACCCCTGGGTCTCATTGAAGAATGAGTAACACAAAGAATAAGGCAGAGGCCTACCTGGATAATAAAAGTAGCTAATAAAACACCCCTGCAGCAGTGGCAGCAGCATTTCTTCTGAGAGTGAGGGCTTGTCTATACTTACGCGCTGGTTCGGCGGCAGGCAATCGAACTTCTGGGTTCGATTTATCGCGTCTAATCTGGACGCGATAAATCGAACTCAGAAGTGCTCCCCGTCGACTCCGGTAATCCTGCTCGCCGCGAGGAGTACGCGGAGTCGACGGGGGAGCCTGCCTGCCAGGTGTGGACCGCGGTAAGTTCGAACTAAGGTACGTTGACTTCAGCTACGTTATTCACGTAGCTGAAGTTGCGTACCTTAGTTCGATTTGGGGGTTTAGTGTAGACCAAGCCTGAGAGTTCTGGAGTGTCACTTCCCAGTGTCACAGCGCAAACAACAGGACGGATGCTCCACGTCATCCCTGGTCAGAATCCATCGGATCTACAAGCTCCAAAACTCTGCCCAAGGTTTGGGGTTTGGTTTATGTTGCTCTTCAGCCGATAGCTCTTGCTTCCACAAGTAGCCTGTTACCCAAGTGCAATTACTCAGAACTGGGCTTTACAATTGTGAAAGAACCTCATTCCCTCGGAAATGGCCACTGCTTAATGCCAATTTTACTTACCATTCCTCTGAACTCGTTTCCCAGGAGTCCCACAAAACTCAGTTCAGTGTAATTGTCAGGGGTTTTAGTTCCTCTATTTGCATAACTTTAAAGCAGGTGCAATCTAAGTGTTCTCCAGTTGGCCCATAAATGTTAACTAATTAGACCCCTGTAGCCTACATTAAGGGCCTGATCTTTCAGTCTCTATTTACAGGAACAAGGGCTGCAGGATTGGGCCCTAAAATGCTGCCCTGGGGATGAGCCCACAAACCATAAAATAATAAGTCTTGTGTAACAAAAAATACTAATTACTAACAACTTTGCGTAGTTGAATATTTGCAGAGTTCCTTGCTTGAGGGGTGATTCCGCTCTGAAATGAAATGGCATTTTTCAGAGTCTGATCTGCTGAGTGCAGTAACCAGAGAAGAAGGTACTGAGGTTTACTCCTTCAGAGCTAACATTGCTCAGACATAGCAAGTAGGATTCTTTCCCACATCAGCCACAGTAGGAAAGAACTCGGATTCTGCTTGAAAATCTTGACCCTACTGGGTTTAGGGGCTTTGGCTGAGTGGAAAGAGACTGGAGTTCCTGGCATGGAAACATGCATTTCTGCTGGGGTGGGAGCTTCTCCTCCTGTCTTCTCTGCACTCATCCCTCTCCCCCTGTCACCTGTACAGCACTGAGCTCTAGGGGGTGGGAGACCACATGAGTCAGTATAAGACAGGGGATAATTATTCGCCGCTCCTGGCCCCATTAGATCATGAGTAGAGCTGGATGAATAATTGCTTTTTTGGTTTGGTGGCCAAAATGAAAAAAATCTGAAAATGTTTTTGTTTTGGGTCCAACTAAACATTTAGACATTTTCAGAATTTTTTGTCCCAAGTTTTTTTTTTTTTTTTTTGGCCCGAAACTATTCACCTAATTCAGCCTGACTTTGTGAACAGTTTATTTGACAAAAATTTCCCCCCCAGTCCTAGTCACAAGCAAAGAACAGCTATGTCTCATAGCAACCAAGGAGGAAAGGTCCCCACAGACAACAGTCGCAGATTTCTGCAGACTAGAAAGTAACAAGAGGGAAAGTTGTGAGGAGGAAGAAATGGTGGGTGCTGAAAAGGAGGATCCCACTGAGAGAACCATACCACGGGGAGTAGATGAGAGGACAAGTACCCAACAAGGCTCCAGAGAAGTCAAAAGCACCCTAAGTGTACCTGTGCTCATATTTATGGCCTTGTCTCTACCTCTGAATCACTGGGACAAATACGCGGGATACACCAATGAGAAACTTCTACTTTAATATAAAATATACAAAAATGGAAGCCAGGAGAGAAAAATGAAACAGCAACAGGCAGGTGGGGTTTGTACAGCAATTCCTGTGAGAAAAGAAAAAGGCCTATCAGCTGCTTGGAGCAGTTTCCAGAACAGTAACCTGCAAGAAGGAAAAAAGCAGAGGAACTGAAGGACAAACAGTGACAGCAATGATACAATCACACGTGTATTAACTAGTTAAATTGCCTGTCCCCATTCCATAGGCGAATTAGCACCTACCTCCTCCAGGAGATCCAAGCATCAAATATTTCCATCTCCTCCAGTTGACATGTGTAGTGGTTACTGAGGTCTCTTTGCCACACAAATGGCAGAGGGTGGAAAGGACAACAGCAGAGGGTCTCCTTGGGAGGTGGCTGCTTTCACACACCCCACCTGGATTCCACTTCCAGTCATTTAAATAGATGGAACTAAACCAAAGAAATGCCTTCTCTCCTCAAGCATCTCGGTCCCTATGCCAGAGTCCCTCTGACAGTGAGAGGGTGGAGCAGCACCATACATGCACTGATTCATAGGATGGAGATGATTGTCCCTCAAAGAACCAAGATAGGGATATGGCCTGGCACTATAGGCCATAGTGACCTGGGAAAACAATAAGGCCCAAAAGAGCAATTAGATCCACACAGCACCTGCCTGGACACATGGTCTGATGTGTAAATGCAGAAACAGGGCTATAGCACTGTTATGGACAGGGACGGCAAGGTGTAGAGCAGCACTGAGTGAGATGCTCTTTTTCTTCCTTCAGTCATGATGCCGGTTGTCAGGTACCAAGTGCAATAGCCCTCAAGGTAGCTGGGCACACTACTGGGAAAGTGCTTTCAGGCTCAGCTATGTAGCAGACGAGTCGAAGGAGAATAAGAAATACACAGACAGCAACAGATGTCCCAGAGGCTAGTTCACAGAACTCCATGACACAATCCTGGGCAGATAAAAAGTCACTCAGCTGATGACACAGAACATCCATGTCCTCATCTATCATGCTTCGCCACAAAATGTAGTTAATCTTCCATGTGCAGGAGACTTGCCTAGAGCAATACCTTCAGACTCTGCCTCTAGATAACCTTATCTGCTCACATACCTTTAACTACCACTGATTCATTGATGACTGGAGCTGTATGAAATTTACCAAATGAGGAATCTTTGGCTGAGTGATTACCTTTTGTCTACAAACATTTTTAGAAACAAATATGGTTGAAAATTTTCATTTTTCTTAAAATGAATCTCATGCCTTTAAAAATACATAATTATTATTGAAAACATTATCAAAATGGCTAGAGAACATTTTGTTCACCAAATATTTCAAATTTTAATAATATTTTTATTATAAAATTGCAGAAATTTCTTTAAAAAATTGAAACAATGAACACTTCAGCATGAAAACTTAAAATATTTGAATTTTTTTCATGAAAATAGGTTTTCATTTTTTGATTAGCTCTACTCCTGGCTCACCCACTCCAAACTGGAGCTGGTCAGGAATTTTTTGTAAGGAATGTTTTTTTGTCAGAAAATTCAGATTTGTCCAAACCAAAGCTTTGTGTGGACATACTTAAATCAACAAAGCTGTGGGCAGAATGGCTTCTCAGGAGCCAGGATGGAACATCTAATTAGGTGTGCTGGATTTGGAGCACGGACTTTAACCAAGGTCCTTCAGATACCCGGTGAATGCCCTAACCACCAGGCTACTGGAATTTCCCTATTGAACCTTTGTAAAACTAATTAAATATGAAATATTCATTGTGACAGAAAAAGGAAAAAAAGACTGGCTGTGTCCCCATGGTTAGTTAGGGGCACACCCCTCTGATAGAACAGTGCCAAGTTCATATTCTCTCTCTGAATCATGGGCAGGGAAGGAGAGACAGATACTGCACCTGGATGCAATGTGAGTCTTCCACAAGCAGCACAGACAACAATGGTGCTCATCACTGACCAAGAATGAATGAGGTCAGGAAGCGCAGATCTTGAACCCTGGTGTCTTCGGCATAATCCAATATCCAGACCCAGGTGCTGCAGGTGAGTGGCTAGCCAGCTACCATGGAAAATGGCATCCTGAAGTCCTTAAATTCCTAAATACTACTACTACTACTGCTAATACTACTAAAAATAACAAATATATACAGAGTGTACAAGAATAAAAAGTCTTTTTTCTCAGTTTGTAGAAATGCGTCACAAGAGATGAGAGAAACAAAGCGGCTCCAACTCGGACCCTGCAGTGGTGAGAAGGAACCAGGGACACTGTCAGCCCACCCCACCCTTTACTGCCTTGAATGAAACCATGAGGTGAGGCGAGGGCCACGCGTGGACCAATGGACACTACTACTTTCAAAAGTTCTGGCTCCGGACGCATGGCAAATGCATATAACCTCAGTGGAATACAATAGGGACCATCACTCAAAGAGGCTAGACAAATTCAAACTGGCAATAAGGCTAAATCTTTGATAGTGAGAATAATTAACCACTGGAATACTTTGCCAAGGGTCATGGTGCATTCTTCCTTACTGAACATTTTAAAATCTAGATTGGATGTTTTTCTCAAATCTGCCATATTTTGAGGAAGTTCTCTGGCCTGTGTTCTAGAGGGGGCCAGACTAGATGATCACAATGGTGCCTTCTGACCTTATAATCTAGGAATCTATGAAACCTTGCCTCTTCCTTTGTCATTTTAGATTGTCCAGGGACTTTGGCTTCCTCTATGCTTGGAAAGTGTCTAGCTGTAACAAATGCCACCTTTCTTCAACATGGAAGGAAGCACAGAATGGCATCTGAAGAACTAGGCAGAACAAGCCTTCTCTGTGGGAATTTGGGATTTGCAGATAGCCATACCAACCTTACACAAACAACTAGTGCTCATGGCTGAATCGGGGAGATGAGTGAAAGCTGCAGTGACACAAGGCAGAAACTGAAAGGTGCTCCAATTACGAAGAGGATGGAAAACCATGTCCAGTGCATGTACTTGTATCTTTGTATTTTTAGAAGGCCAAATGCAAGGTCATCATGAAGCAGCAAAGAATGCAGATCACACTCACAGGGTGGGTCATTGTATCATGGCAAACAGTAAACACATGGCTGGTGAAACAAAGGCAGCTGGGAAACTAAGAGTTAGCCAACAGAGTTCACCAGCAAAGAAAGGCAGGGAGGCAGAGTTTTTTTCCCCCCACCCTTAGCTTGTAAGTACTCTGCAAGGAAGACACAATGAGTCTAAAACAGTGCATCATCATCACCACTGCTAGCTCTTCTGCTTGCATGTGTGGGGGTCCTGGCCAGAGAGGTATCCTGACTCTGGAGACTTCTACCCAAATCCTGGTCTTGCCTTGCTGGGAATGCAGCCTGCATGTCCCTGCTGAAGAAAGCCAGGCAGGGGCAATTACCCAATTGAGAGGTGTAAGAGAGCTGCAGGAGGAAGTGGCTCATCTCCATAGTATCTGGGAGCACAAAGACATCAGCAGCAGGATGCACATGGAGATGTCAGGTGACAGATAACTACAGCAGCATCAGAGGAGGAAGGATAACCAGCTGCTCTACGAGGAACAGACTGGCTGCTGGCCACCTCACGCAGTAGACAGTGTTCCTCGCCCAGGTCTCCCATCCATTGAGGTCAAGCTGTACGGGCAATAGAAGGAGAGAAGCGACCCCAGTAGCTGAGGAGCAGAAACAGCCTGCTGCCAAGGCTGGAAGGCTCATGGCCACTTCCAGAGACAAACAGTGCCTGCCAATAGTGAGGGGGCAGAATGGCACCAGCCAGCTTCAGCAGTGTTACTGAGCATGCTCAGTCTGTGTGAGCATGCTCAGTACAAGCCAAGCAATGAATCTTGGGGGGCACATGGCCCCGCAAACTCCCCCACATGTTGCCTTTGACCACTGCACCCCTGAGGAGGGGACGTAGGGTGCTAGTGGTCAGGGAGTCTCTCTAAAGGGGATGGAGGCATCCATCTGCTGACTTGACCTAATGTCCTGGGAGGTGTGGTACTTCCCTGGAGTCCCCATCTGAGATGTTACAGAGAGGTTGCCAAGGCTCATCTGGCCCTCTGACTACTATTCCATGCTGCTCATTCATGTGGGCACTAATAATACTGCCAGGTATGACCCTCAGCAGATCAGCAGTGACTACTGGGCTCTGGGAGAGAAGGTGAAGGAGTTGGGGGCACAGGTTGTGTTCTCATCCATCCTTCCAATTGAGGTTAAAGGCCCATGCAGAGGCATGCACATCCCGGAGATGAATACGTGACTGCACAGATGGTATTGACAGGAAGGCTTTGGCTTCCTCAGCTCTGGGATGCTGCTCCAGGAAGGAGGAGAGATGGGGCACATCTGACCAAGGAGGGGAACAGCACCTTCACTCACTGACTTGCTAAGCTAATGAGGAGGGCTGTAAATTGGGTTCAAAGGAAGCAGGTGACAAAAGCCCACAAGTAGGTATAAAAAAGATGACCCTAACAAAGGGCTAAATGTTGGGGTGAAATGGAAAACTACAGTAGGATAATAGGAGCAACGAGAAGGAAAACAATGGGAGAATCTGTTCAACATCTTAGATGTCTATAAGCAAGGGAGGTTTAGGATGGATATTAGGAAAAACTTTTTCACTAGGAGGGTGGTGAAGCACTGGAATGGGTTACCTAGGGAGGTGGTGCAATCTCCTTCCTTAGAGGTTTTTAAGGTCAGGCTTGACAAAGCCCTGGCTGGGATGATTTAGTTGGGGATTGGTCCCGCTTTGAGAAGAGGGTTGGACTAGATGACCACCTAAGGTCCCTTCCAACCCTGATATTCTATGAAATGCAAGGAGTATGGGGAATAAACAGGACGAACTGGAAGTATGAGTCCATAAGCTAAATTATGACTTAACCGGCATCACAGAGCCTTGGTGGGATAAATCTCATGACTGGAATATTGGTATAGAGGGGTATAGCTTGTTCAGGAAGGACAGGCGGCGGTGGGGTCGGGATGGAGGAGATGTTGCATTATGAATCAAGAATATATACATTTGTTCTGCAGTCTAGAAGGAGGTCAGAGGCAGACTAGTTGAAAAATTCTGGGTGAAAATAGAAGAAAAAAAGGAGGCAATGTCATGATGGGAGTCTAGTATAGACCACTAAATAAGTAGGAGGCGGCGGACGAGGTCTTTCTTTCTTTCTATAGTGTGTGTGTGTGTGTCTATAGATAGATATCACTAGACCTGGTAGTAATGGGGGACTATAGCTATCCATATATCTGTTGGAAAAGTAATATGGCAAAACACAAAATGTCCAATAAATTCACCTTAATAAGCTATCTTGTTTCATATCCTGGGATTGACACAGCCACATCACCACTAGCAAACAATAAGTTCATGGACTGTATTATTACTTTTTTTTAATATAGTGCTTTTATCCAAAGCGCTTTACAATAGGTAGCTAATGGTACAAACATTTGGAAAGACCATTAAGTGGTCCGCCGAGACCCTCGGCAATTTTCAAGTGGTCCGTGAAGAAAAGAGTTTGAGAATCACTGCACTACACACAACACACTGATCTCCCACAGTGTAATGCAAAATTGCAATCAAGGGTGCCAGAATCTATGTAGAAGGGGCGGGGCCAAGGCCAAACTGCCCCCTCTCTCTCTGCACCTGGCTGCGAGCCAGCTGACCTTCCTTCTGGCACTACAGCAGCCCCTGGTGCAATTGCAACCCCAGCAAATATTGAGGGTTAATATGACGTTTCCCCATAACTTCCCCTCTGACATGTGAGGTCAGAGGGAGCAGGGATGTTTGCACTGGGGGAAGGAGAGATGATTGGGAAGTGCCCTTCCAAACTCCAGCATAACTCCATACCCTAGGAGGCACTCAAATGTAAACAGCATTTTACAAATGAAGTAACCACGAGGTGCACAACATCATTTTGAGATGAGCTGGGACTAGAACTTACATCTTTGACATGGAAGACCTCAGCCTCATTTACTCAAAAGGAAATTATCACACCTATATCCTTGACTATGAGGTCTCTAGCCACTGGTCTGGCAACTAACATACACAGTATCCTGAGCCAGGACTTGAACCCAGCTGTCCTGGCTCTCTGTAACCCTGCTCTAAACACCAAAGCAATCCCCTCCCCTGAAAGTCAGGAATCCTAATTCCCAGTAGGCTTCTGTCTAGCAAATAGTTGAGCCATGCTGTGGAAAGAAATGTGTGTCACGTTCCCCCTTTAATGGCTGCACCATAGTGAGGATGACAAGATGCCGGGTTCAAACATTGACTGCGTGGGTCTCTTATGGTTGCACATGGCAACCTGTGGCTTCAGTATCTCTGGAAAAAATTATGAAAGGCATCTTTACTAGATGTAGTGATGATCTTTAATGAGGGCTTACATTGTTATTGGTGGTGTTGTCGTCGTAGTGCCTAGGAGCCCCACTCATAGACCATGACCCATTGTGCTAGGTGCTGTACATAACTATTGCTATTTCATAGGTGTATTAGGGTAGCACTCAAGAGCCCCAACCGTGGTGCAGGACCACATTATGCTAGGCACTTTACAAACACAGAACAAAAGATGATCTCTTGCCTACACAGCTTATATCCTGTCATGTTGATGTAATCCTGTTGTCAGTTATGGGAAATGGTGGCCATTTTGAGAAAGGGAACATTGAGACTATAGTGGGAAAGATGGCGGAGGAAATCATTAATAACTCATCTTTACAAGATAATTTCTTCAGATGTACATTTGAAGGGGGTTGGCAGTGAATTTTAACTATATGGAAAATATGATGGATAAGAACCCAGTTATTAGTTAGTTACAGGTTACCAAAAAAAGGTCAGACACTGGAAATTTCCTAAATATCCCATTTTAAAACTAATCTAACTCATTAGCTAAGAAAAAGGTAGTTGAAAATCCCTATAAAATTTGATCTTTGCTCACATATTTTGTGTTGCAAGTTTGGAAAGATATATTGTATTCTCCAGACAAATCAAATCCCTACTTCAATTGAAAAATGGAACTCAACCTTCAAATATCGTCTTCATGTGCTGCTTTTGTGTGTGTCTGTGAGAACCACAAAAATTCACTCCCCCTGGCCAGGAGGAAGTAAGGGGCAAGCATCCATGAATACACAGGTGACGTAAAGGAATTAGACTAGACCAAGATTAATTCTGCATAAAATGGTGGGTTCCATGGTGAATTTTGGGGTGTGGATGAAATATACAAGATCCTAATCCTAATATAAGCTTATTGTTTCCAAATATAAACCAATAATGAAACACAAGAATAGCAAAGACTCCACGTCTTGTGTGGCACATTAAGGCTAAATTCTGTGCATGGATTCTAATATTATATGATACTTCTCCCCCCTCCCCCCGTCCCCACACCTCCCAGTACAATACAATCAGTACGGCATCCCTTGTGTCATTTGTTGTTTCCTCATTTGCATATTGTATGATGCCTCCACACTTTCAGTTTTCAGTGCACCACATACTTCTGTATTAAAAATCCCAAACTGCAGAGGTGCATTTAGATGTCCTAGAGAGTGGGGGACGGGATGAAGCTAGAGGTTCTAACACCTGGATAGGGAGAGGCTGGAGTACTTGGCAACCAGGAAGATACAGGAAGTTGATTTTGGCTTTGGCTCTCCGGATGCAACTGAGGCTTTTAGAACTGGGAAGCACAATGCAGGGGACAGCATAACTTGGGAAAAAATTGCACTGTAATAATCAGAAACTGCACAGTGGACTTGCTCCCGGATTGGCTGAGACAGTTCCACTATATGTTTGCTGCCTGCTGTGATACAGACTCACTCCTGGGGCTGGGCGGACTAGTCTCTCACGTGCTTGTCATACTGTAAAGGTTTGACGTCTACCTTCCATTCCTGGCACAACTGCTCAGGCTGGGGTTTGCTTAAGCAGCGGGCTGTCTAAATTATTTCAGATAAAGCGAAGTAGCTCTTGCTGCTATGTGAGTAAAGAAACGATGTGTTCACCTTGGACTGCTCATCAATAGGCCTGAGGTGCCCCTTTTATGATGCAAAAAAGCAGAATGAAAAGCAAGGGACACCCCATGCATTTTGTGAAGTTCTAATCAGTTGTGTTTTTTTTTTTTAACCAGAATTACTCAGATAAGGCCTGATCCTGAACCTTTACTCATGTGAGGAGCCCACTGAGGTTATCAGGTAAGTAAATGCTGCTCAGCCCATAGTTAGTGGAGTCCAAGGTGAAATTCCTTCAAATGACCCCAGTTCTGTTTCCCCACTCTCACCAACCTGCTATCTGAGCCCCTAGAACTTGTTCCATAAGGACAGAATGGGGAAAAGGGAGGTTGTGCCACTCTGCATCAAAGACACTGTTACCTGTTACAGAGGCACAGACAATTCAGAATCACAGGACCGCAAACACGTATAGATTAAAGTTCACACTAGTAAAACTAAAGATGGGGTACCAGTGGACATTTGTTACAGACAACCAGCTATCACTAGGGGACAGGACGAACTGCTCTGTAGACAGCTGTCCATAATGTGTCAGAATAAAAACTGTATTATCATGGGTGGCTTCAACCTGGGGGACATTTGCTGGACATCCCATGCAGCCAGTAACAAAACTTCCTTGAAGAGTTTCTGAAAATAATAGATAATCATTTCTTAACACAAAGTCCTGCACTCAACATGGAGTAACTCAATACTGGACCTCAATCTACTGGACAAGGAAGAGTTAATCACTGATCTAAACATTAGGGATTGCCTATGTATCAGTGACTATGATCTGGTTACATTTACTTTGTGCAAACAGCATATAGCAGTTCATTATGCTTAAAGCAGTTGTCAGCATAACTTACTGGAACACAAATTTAAGGTGAGAAGTGTTAACAAAAACTGGGGATTGTGCAAGGACATCTAAATGGATGGTGTAGCACAGCACAGACTCACCCCTGTGGCGCCTCCCGATGGCCTCTCAGGGAATTAGCTCGATTTCCAGCCCGGAGCGCCCTCTGCAGGCCGGTGATCCACCTTGTCACTGGCCCTGTGTCCCTCCCAGGATCCCGGTGCCCCTTTCTCTGGGTGCTGCCCCCTGGCAGTACCCACACACACTGGGTCTCCCCTCCCAGGGGAACCCCCACCCAATAACCCTACCTCGCCTCAGTGTAAGGCTACTGCCAGTCACCATCTAGCCCCACTCCCTGGGGCAGACTGCAGTATCAGCCACTCATCACAGGCAAGGTTGGGTTTGGACCTGCTGCCTTGGCCTACCCCTGGGCTGCCCTCTGCAACCCCCAATACCTGTTGGCCTATGCTAGGCTGCAGCCTAGGGCTTTCCAGGCTGGAACTCCCCAGCTCTTCTGCCTTTCCCCAGCCCTGCTCCACTCAGGTACCCTGTCTCTAGATCCCTGCAGCCAGGCCCTTCTCTCTCTGAGCGCAGAGAGAGTGACTTCTTGCTCCTGGCTCAGGCCTTTATAGGGCCAACTGGGCTCTGATTGGGGAGTGGTCCAGCTGCAGCTGCTTCCCCCAATCAGCCCAGGTCTTTCCTTCCACAGCCTCAGCCCTCTTCAGGGCTGGCTTTAACCCTTCCCAGGCAGGAGAGGGTGACCACCCCGCTACAGATGGCTAAAAAAACAAAAAAAGTTATGCTGGACATGAAGCCATCCTGGTTAAAAGAATATGAGGAAGCAGTGATAAAGCATAAAAAGAATCAATATATAAAGAATGGGGAAAAGGGAAAGTAAATGGCAATGACTATAAGTAGATTAAAAAATGTAGATGACTGATAAAGGAATGTACAGGAATCAATGTACTATCAGTGGCTAATAGGATTAAAGATAATAAGAAGACATTTAAAAAACATATTACAAACAAACAGAAGAGCTCTATGTCACGTATAGGTTCATTGCCAGATACAGATGGTAAAATTGTGAATAATGATGCATAAAAGACAGAAATGTTCAATAGATACTCCTGTTCTGTGTTTGGAACAAAAGAGGGGGGGAGGTATATACCTATCCCATATGATGTGGATGGAACAACAGATTTATCACCTGTAATGAAGCAGGCTGTGAGGCAGCATCTGCTAAAATTAAACATGCTGAAATCAATAGGCCCAGATAACTTACACTCAGGAGTCTTAAAAGAACTAGCTAAGGAGTTTTTTAAACTAGAAATTGGGGAAATTCCAAAAGATTGGAGCACTGTCAATGTAGCTCCAATATTATAAAAGGTAAAAGAGTTGACCCAAGGAACAATATACCAGTTTAGCCTTATATTGATCCCGAGTAAAATAACGGAATGGTCAATTTGGGACTTTACCAACATAGCTAAATCTATAATTACTGCCGATTGACATGGCTTCTGGAAGGTAGGTCTTGCCAAGGATACAGATCTGGTTGATAAAGCCAACAGTGCTGATAGAATGTACTTGGACTTCTCTAAGGCATTTGACTTAGAACCACATGATATTTTGATCTAAAAAATTGCATTATATGGAACTAACAGGGCACAAAATAGATTAAAAACTGGCTAACTTGCAGATCTCAGAATGTAGTTGTGAATGGGAATATACCAATGAGCAGAGCTCTCAGTAGCTGGGTTCCCCACGGATCAGTTCGTGATCCAATGCTATTTAATATTTTGATCAATGATCTAGATGATGATATTTTATCATGATCAATGGAGCTGGAGTCAGAGGAACCATGTCCTCTGGAAGGGATGTCATTGACAGGTCACCAGTGGAACAGGGAGCGCAGGGAGTTAGGGTGGAAGCTACATGAACAGAGCAGTGCACAGAGTTTAATAAAGTTCTAGTTGTTCAACTTAACCTGCACTCAGCATCTCTCTCTGCAAATGAAACAGAGATAAAATCTTTGCTGGTAAATTTGTAGATAACACAAAGACTGGTGGGTTAGTAAATAATGAGAAGTACAGGTTCTGTTACAGAGTCATCTGAATCTCTTGGTTAAATATTCATAATCCAACAAAATGTGTTATAACATAGCCAAATGCAAAGTAACACATGTGGGAACCAAGAATGCTGGCTATATGTACAGGATGGAGACTCTGTGTTGGAAAACAGTGACTCAAATAAGGACTTTAGGAGTCATCGCAGATAATCCCTCAGCATGCGCTCCCAGTGCAATGTTAAATATTGGCGCTAAATTGGCAGTCCTCCAATCTTTTGGAGTTTCCCCAGTCTTCCAAGATTAAAGGTAAAAAAGGCTCATGTGATCCTTGGATGTATAAAAATGGGAATATCAAGTTGAAGTAGGGCAGCGATCTTACTTCTGCGTTGGTAAGACCACTACAGTAGAACCTCAGAGTTACGAACACCAGACTTATGAACTGACCAGTCAACCACCCACCTCGTTTGGAAACCAGAAGTACACAATCAGACAACAGCAGAGACCAAAAAAAAAAGCAAATACAGCTCAGTATTGTGTTAAATGTAAACTACTAAATAAATAAAGGGAAAGTTTAAAAATAGATTTGACAAGGTAAGGAACCTGTTTCTGTTCTTGTTTCATTTAAATTAAGATGGCTAAAAGCAGCATTTTTGTTCTGCATAGTAAAGTTTCAAAGCTGTAATAAGTCAATGTTCAGTTGCAAACTTTTGAAAGAACAACCATGACCATTTGTTCAGAGTTACGAACATTGCAGAGTTACGAACAACCTCCATTCCAGAGGTGCTCGTAACTCTGAGGTTCTACTGTACTAAAATACCATGTCCAGTTCTGGTGTCCATGCTTCAAGAAGGATGTGGAAATACTGGAGAGAGTTCTAAGGAGTGGCCAACAAATGATCCAGGGACTGGAAAAGAAACCTTGGGGTGTGAGGCTTAAGGAACTCAACCTATTTAGCTTATCGAAGAGGAGGTCAAGAGGTGAAATGGTCATTGTGTATAGGAACTTACACATGGAAAAGAGATTTGACAGTGGGAGCTTTTCAGCCTTGCTGTCAAAGATAGAACAAGATCCAATGGCTGGAAGTTGAAGTTGTACAAATTCAACCTTGCAATAAGGTTCAATTTACTAGCAGTGAGGATAGTTAAATATTGGAACAGCTTACCAGGGGAGGCGATAGAATCTTTAAAATGAGATTAGATATCTTTCTAAAATATATGCTGTAATCCTGCTCCCAAGACAAGTTCTGCAGCCTTTTAGAGGGAATCAGGTTGGATGGTCGTGGTGGTCCTTTCTGGCCTTCACTGCCCTCAACATGCTCATAACGCTTGCAGCTCTGGATTAATACAATGACTACAATCAAACCTCAGACTTCAGGGCTTCAACTCATCACCTGCAGGGGTCTGGAAGGATTTTTAGACCTTTTCAGTGTGGGTTACAGAGGCAGAGGTGCAGCTGCCAATAACTTCCTTCTTGGATCAGTTGAAGCGGAAGGATCTGACCAACTCATTGTGCTTCTGCCCACCCTCACCAGGTCTCTAAGGTGAGTCAGCAGCACCTCAAATGCTGCAGAAAGATCCAACAGTCAGCATGGCTCTTTGCTTCTTTCTACTAACATGGCAAACGCTGTCTCTTACTGTGAAGGTCAGGTATTAAAGATGGATCCTCCATATCTTCACAGTCACCTTGCTCAAGAATAGGAGGTGAGTAGCTGAGTAGAAGTTGACACAGTTAGTTAAAATCAATGTTTTTGCAGGCACTAGACAGATTATTAGAGGACTGAGCCAAAAGAAATCTGATGAGGTACAGCAAGGACAAGTATAAAGTCCTGCAATTAGGACAGAAGAATCCCATGCACTGCTACAGACTAGGGACCGAGTGGCTAGGCAGCAGTTCTGCAGAAAAGGAGCTAAGAGTTACAGTGGACGAGAAGCTGGATATGAGTCAATAGGGTGCCCTTGTTGCCAAGAAGGCTAACGGCACTTTGGGCTGTATAAGTAGGAGCATTGCCAGCAGATCGAGGGACGTGATCATTCCCCTCTATTTAGCATTGGTGAGGCCTCATCTGGAGTACTGTGTCCAGTTTTGGGCCCCACACTATGAAAAGGATGTGAAAAAATTGGAAAGAGTCCAGCGGAGGGCAACAAAAATGATTAGGGGGCTGGAGCACATGATTTATGAGGAGAGACTGAGGGAACTGGGAATATTTAGTCTGCAGAAGAGAAGGAGGAGGAGGGATTTCATAACTGCTTTCAACTACCTGAAAGGGGGTTCCAAAGAGGATGGATCTAGACTGTTCTCAGTGGTGGCAAATGACAGAACAAGGAGTAATGGTCTCAAGTTGCAGTGGGGGAGGTTTAGGTTGGATATTAGGAAACGCTTTTTCACGAGGAGGGTGGTGAAGCACTGGAATGGGTTACCTAGGAAGGTGGTGGAATCTCCTTCCTTAGACGTTTTTAAGGTCAGGCTTGACAAAGCCCTGGGTGGGATGATTTATTTGGGGATTGGTCCTGCTTTGAGCAGCAGGTTGGACTAGATGATCTCCTGAGGTCCCTTCCAACCCTGATATTCTATGATTCTATTGCATGTTTAAATGTGAGTGGCAATGGGTCTTCTTCAAAGCAGTCACTGGCAATCTCTGTTAGCAGAGTGCCTGAGCATCTTGACTGCATGTCACCACCCAGGAGGTAGATAGGGCAGTCACATGTACTGACTCAGAGTTCCTTCAGTTCTTCTAAGACATTTGATGTGACAATGAGCTACATTCAGGCTATATTAGCAGCCCGATTCCAGTAATCTACAAAAGCCATCCCAGAGCTGAGTGAGGTTGGCTGGCAGTTCTTCACAAGAAGAGGGGTTTGAGTCAGAAGCTGATTGGGAGCATACCTGTTTGACAAATTGGATTAAAAGATGGTACAATTCTGGTAGGTGTGATCATCTCACTATGGTAGCACAGAAGAATGATCTGTTCCTTGCTTCCCCTGCTGTGGTGTAGGGCTGTAGGAATTACTCTACCTCCTCAGTGTTTTCTTGAATTTTACGCCACTAGAGTCCAAGACTCTTCCCTTTGTGCTTTGTTTGGTTGCAGGTTGTCTGAGCAGTTGCTCATCTGTGAGGGTGAAGGGAGGCTCAAGGTTTTGTTGCCAGCATGGCCAAAAGCAGTGGATAGCATGTGGTCCTAATATCTCATTATTTCCTTCATGTCTTGACCTGTGAACTGGGAGGTCTTTGCCATTAGTTCTAAAAGTTCACTGGGTCTGTAAGACTGGGAAAACCAAGATGACCAAGTCTTTGTCCTGCCAGGAAAGAAGGAGAGCTGACTATGCCTGGAGGAGATGGCTGTCTCTCCAGGAGATGGTAGTGAGTCAGATGTTTCCTATAGCCACATCTAGACTGGAGATCAGATCCAGAGGTGTTTTGCTGTGTACGTGGGTCCAGAGACTTCATCAGAGCAATGGGAGCTATGGACAGTGTAAGTATTAGGTTTTGGGCATGTGTTGCAGAGGCATCTTCAACTTAAGTGTTGAAGTCTCCCAAAACAATGAGTCCTAGGGACTATCACTAGGGACTGGGTGGAGAGCTGCTAGCTTCACTAGGAAGCCTGAGCTGTTAGGATCCCTACAGGGCCTGGACACCAATGACTGCCTTGTTTTTCAGCTCATAGAGCAAGTTATTGTAAGTTATTATCTTTTTTTGTTGTTTAGTTATTATTAGTGTAAGACTCAAAGACATCAGTGGATATGCCGATGCAGTGGAAGTGATTTTTTTTTTCAGGACAGCCTCTTCTGCATGTGACATTGGAAGGGAATCGAATAGCTACTCCTGCTCCAGTGCACACACAGGGTATGATGATGTACAGGATATGCTATGGCTAAGACTAAGATTTAGTCATGAGTATTTTTACTAAAAGTCATGGACGGGTCACGGACAATAAACAAAAATTCACGGCCTCTGACCTGTCCATGACTTTTACTATAAATATCCCTGACTAAATCTTAGCTGTTCCTAGAGTGATGCTGCTCTGGGGAGGCCCCCATGGCGCCCCTCCCTGGGACCGCTACTCACTCCAGCAGTGACCGATGCGGCTGGCCACAGGACTGGTCCCGCAGCTGGGGTGGCCCTGGGGTCAGCCACACTGGCCGCTACAGCTGCGGAAATCAGAGAAGCCGGGGAAAGTTACAGAATCCATGACTTCGTGATCTCCATGACAGACTCACAGCCTTAGTTTTGGCTTGTGGTGTGAGATCATTACTTACCCGTAACTGGAAGTTACAGGTAAGTAAACTCCTCTTCTTCAAGTGATGGTCCCTATTGTATTCCACTGTGAGTGTTTGACAAGCAGTACCTAAGAAGGAGTTGGGTGCAAGGATGAGGACGGTAGGGTTGAGCGGAGGACTGCCATCCAAAGGAGACATCAGCAATTGAGTACTGTAACAGGGCGTAGTGCCTTGAAGACGTGTAGATAGAACTCCACGTGGCAGCTTTACAGATGTCTACAAGGGGGACATCCTGGAGAGATGCCCTGGTTGTTGCCTGCGCTCTAGTGGTGTGAGCTCATACCCCTGTTGGGGGAGCAAGGTACAAGAGCTGAAAGCAGAGTAGAATGTAGCCAGATATCCACTTAGAAAGCCTCTGGGTGCCCTTTAACCCTCTCTGCTATCTCAATGAAGAGTCGAGGGGACTTTCTGATTGGTCTTATTGTCTGCAGATAAAAGGCTAAAGTTCATCGCACATTGAGAGAATGGAGTCTACATTTTTCTGCAGACATGTGCGGCTTCGGGAAGAATACAGGAAAGTGAATGGATTGATTAAGGTGAAACTCTGAAGCTACTTTAGGGATACATTTGGAGTGTAGGTGTAAAGAAACTTTATCCTTGTGGAACACAGGGAATGGAGGGTCTGCCATCATGGCTTCGAGTTCACTGACGCTTCTTGCTGAAGTGATGGCTACAAGGAAAGCAACTTTCATGGATAGAAGGGCCATGGAGCAGGTAGCTAAAGGCTCAAAAAGAGGACTTGTTAGAACTGAAAGATTCAGGTCCCACTGGGGTGTGATCTTTTGAGAAAGTGGGAAGGTTCTTATAAGGCCTTTCTAGAATTGGTTAGTTAGTGGGTGTGTGAAATGGAGTAGCCCTCAGTAGGAGGATGGAATGTGCTGATCACTGCTAGGTGAACTCGTAGAGAGCTGAGGGAGAGACTCAATGACTTTAAAGACAGGATATAGTCTAAGTGGAGGCGAATGTCTGTAGCTTCTTGTGTAACGTCTCTTAGCTGAGTCTAAGAAGAGAAGCCAGTCCAAGAAGAGTCCAAGAAGAGAAGCCAGGTAACACTTTCTAGTTGAGTCCTTTCTGCTGTTAGAGAGGATGTCCCACATGGCAGCAGAGCATGAATGTTCTAGGGATTGTGCCTATCCAAATACCATGCCCTAAGATGTTTGATCTTGCTGTTTCATTGGGTAAGGAGCTCGAGAAATGTCAGGACAGTAATAAGTGGGAGAGATGACATGCACAGGAGTTTGGGCAACCAGAACTGTCTGGGCCAGAAGGAGGCAATTAGCATGACTCTCACCCTGTCTTGTGGCAACAGAAAGAAAGCTTAGTTGAGCTGGCTGGACTAGGGGAGAAAGAGAGCATCACCTTGAGAGCGATAGTCTAGGATTCCTCTGGAGCAACATGTAGCACACCTGCTGTTGATCTGAGAAGCAAACAGATCCCTTGTTGGGGTTCCCCATTGTGCGAAAATGTTGTGTAGCACCTGCCGTGGAGTTCCCACTCGCGGTCAATTGTAAAGTGTCTGCTGAGGGAGTCTGTGAGCACATTCTGTTTCCCAGGAAGGTAGGCTGTGGATAGAGTGATTTGATTGCTGATGCATCAGTTCCAGAGATTGCCTGCTTCTGTGCACAGGAAGGCAGACTTTGCTCCCCCCCCGTTTGTTGATGCAGAATGCGGTTCCAGTGTGTCTGACATTATCAGGACATGGTGAGAGCAGATGAATGGAAGAAAGAACTTGCATGCCTTTCTTACTGCCAGAAATTCCAGGACATTGATGTGCATTCTGGATTCTCAGGATATCCACATCGTTTGTGTTGTGTGGTTGTCCATATGAGTGCCCCAGCCTATTAGGGATGCATCTAAGTGAAGAACAGGATCAGGTCCAAGAGGTGAATATAGTTGGACCGCTTGGTAATAGTGACCATAATATAATTAAATTTAACATCCCTGTGGCGGTGAAAACACCACAGTGGCCCAACACTGTAGCATTTAATTTCAGAAAGGGGAACTACACAAAAATGAGGAGGTTAGTGAAACAGAAATTAAAAGGTACAGTACCAAAAGTGAAAACCCTGCAAGCTGCATGGAAACTTTTTAAAGACACCATAATAGAGGCTCAACTTAAATGTATACCTCAATTTAAAAAACATAGAGAACCAAAAAAAGAGCCACCGTGGCTAAACAACAAAGTAAAAGAAGCAGTGAGAGGCAAAAAGGCATCCTTTAAAAAGTGGAAGATAAATCCTAATGAGGAAAATAGAAGAGAGCATAAACTCTGGCAAATGAAGTGTAATAATATAATTAGAAAGACCAAAAAAGAATTTGAAGAACAGCTAGCCAAAGACTCCAAAAGTAATAGCAACAAATTTTTTAAATACATCAGAAGCAGAAAGCCTGCTAAACAACCAGTTGGGCCGCTGGACGATTGAGATGCTAAAGGAGCACTCAAAGACGATAAGGCCATTGCGGAGAAACTAAATGAATTCTTTGCATCGGTCTTCACTATTGAGGATGTGAGGGAGATTTCCAAACCTGAGCCATTCTTTTTGGATTACAGATCTGAGGAACTGTCCCAAATTGAGGTGTCATTAGAGGAGGTTTTGGAACAAATTGATAAACTAAACAGTAATAAGTCTCCAGGACCTGATGGTATTCACCCAAGAGTTCTGAAGGAACTCAAATGTGAAATTGCAGGACTACTAACTGTCATCTGTAACCTATCATTTAAATCAGCTTCTGTACCAAATGACTGGAGGATAGCTAATATGACACCAATTTTTAAAAGGGCTCCAGAGGTGACCCTGGCAACTACAGGCCAGTAAGTTTCACTTCAGTACTGGGCAAATTGGTTGAAACTATCGTAAAGAACAAAATTGTCAGACACATAGATGAACATAATTTGTTGGGAAGCAGTCAACATGGTTTTTGTAAAGGGAAATCATGCCTCACCAATCTACTAGAATTCTTTGAGGGGGTCAACAAGCATTCAGACAGAGGAGATCCAGTGGATATAGTGTATTTAGATTTTCAGAAAGCCCAATATGAACAGAAGGATAATAAAACAGACTGCTTAAGGAGGTTGTGGAAGCTCCTTCACTGGAAGTTTTCAAAAGGAGGCTGGATAGCCGTCTGCCTTGAATGGGTTAAACACAACAAATCCTGCATCTTGGGAGGAGATTAGACTAGATGACCCTTGTGGTCCCTTCTAACCCTATGATTCTATTATTTATGGGGCAAGTTCGGTGGTTCTCTAGGAGAGGAAGCAGGTGGCAACTCCCTTATGGAGCGGATGGTCTCTGAAGGGGGCACTGTTCCCTTAGTCCCAAATATACCCAATAGGAGGGACTGAAGGGTGGTCATTAAGATCTCCATGGAATGGGATACCAATGGCTCAGGGTCAGGTGAGGCGAAGGCTACAGTGGCAGTACCATCAGTGCCGTCTGAGAGGTGTACTTTGTGTGTGTGTGGGGGGGGGGAAGGCTCCAAACCACAGTCTGGAGTCAGTGGAGCACAATGTTTCTGGTCTTTCTTCTCATGCCTAAGGGACTTAGGACATACTAAATCCTCATGGGCAGAGCTGGTGGACGGAACATCTGGTCTTTTCGAAGTGGACTGAGACGAAGACTTTAGACCCATGCTTATGAGAATATTTCTTCCCAACGAGGCCCTGCCATAGGTCTGTGGAGGTGGATACTCTGGCACCAGAGTTCGACTTCATAGCAGAAGATTCACTCCTTGCTGATTCAGGTCAATGTGCAGGAGGTGGAGGGTTCCCAAGCATGGGTCCGATTGGGGTCTCATGGCCATCTCATGAGATATCTGTGGAGACAAAGTGCCCACCCTTCTTGGGTACGGCTGGGGAAGGACTGACGGATACTGCACTGAGTGGCAATGTGAGCTTCTCCCAGGCAGTAGAGGCAGTGTTGATGGTGATCGCTGATGAAGAAGGACAGGGGGCAGGGGGCACAGAATTTGAAGCCCATAGTTCTGGGCATAGTCCGATACCCAAACGCGGAAGTGCGGGGGACACCCCTGTAATCTACTCTACAACTACTAAAACTACTCAAACTGGTAAAACTACTAATCTACACATTATTTAAGAATTAATAAAACTATGTACAACTGTTTATTTAGAACAACGTCAGAGATGAGGACACTGACGGTTCCAGTGCAGCAATAAGAAGGAACTGAAGAGGCAGTTGGTCCAACCCACCTTTTATTGCCTTGGTCGGAAGCACGAGGTGAGCCAGGGTTCATACGCGGACCAATGGACACTACTTTAAAAACTCTCCGACTCCGAGCGCATGGTGAACATGCATAATCCCAGTGGAACACAATAGGGACAATCAATTGAAGAAGAGAGTTAGTTTGCCTTTCTTTTCAGCTGATAGCATCAGGAACAAACTCAGGAGTAAGAATAGCAAAGTTGTTACAAAACTCTTCAGTAAGAAAGCATTTTTTGTTCTTGTTCTTTTTACACACACACACACACATATATATATATATATATATATATATACACACAAATCATTGGCAAGTAACATATGCCAAACTGTGACTGCAATTTCCACCAGGAAAATGCAGGTAGAAAGCTGTGAAATGCAGGGATCTAGAGACTGGTATACAAGGAAACTTTAACTTTGTTGAGAAATTGCTCACATTTCTTAGAGGTAACCATTGATTAACAGTGTATAAGGTACTGGCAGTAAATCCAGTTTGCCTAGGCAGGGAGATCATGTCATTACGGTTTCTTATCTGGAATGTTTTACAAACCAAAAATTACAGTTTGCTAACAATCAGATATAAAAACTAATTTAATAAATCAAAAGCAAGTTACTGACTGTCAAAGGCACTTATATTTAAACCACACATTTGCACTTGCTAGATAAAGCAGGGACTATTGGTAGAGCCAGTTAACTAACTAAAGTGGAGTCCTCTTGCCTTGGGTACAGTCAGTCATTTGCCTCATGTATGTGCAGCTCAATGCAGTTTGTTGTTTTTAATAGCGGTAATAGTGACCATAATGTAATTAAATTTAACATCCTTGTGCGGCGTGGGGAATACCACTATAGCATTTAACTTCAGAAAGGGGAACTACACAAAAATGAGGAAGCTAGTTAAATGGAACTTAAAAGGTACAGTTACAAAAGTGAAATGCCTGCAAGATGCATGGAAACTTTTTAAAAACACCATAATAGAGGCTACCCCAAATTAAAAAAACATAGTAAGAGACTAAAAAAAGTGCAACCATAGCTAAACAACAAAGTAAAGGAAGTGGTTAGAGGCAAAAAGGCATCCTTTAAAAATTGGAAGTCAAATCCTACTGAGGAAATTAGAAAGAAGCATAAACTCTAGCAAATCAAGCATAGAAGCATTATTAGGCAGGACAAAAAAGAATCTGTTGAGCACCTAGCAAAAGATTTGGAAACTAACAACAAAAACTGTTTTTTAGTATGTCAGAAGCAGTTGGTCTGCCAAACAATCAGTACATCCACTGGACAATCGAGGTGCTAAATGAGCACTCAAGGAAGATAAGGTTAAATTAATTCTTTGCATCGGTCTTCACTGCAGATGATGTGAGGGAGCTTCCCACACCTGAGCCACTCTTTTTAGGTGACAAATATGAGGAACTGTCCCAGATTGAGATGTTGTAACAAACTGATCAATTAAACAGCAATAAATCACCAGGACCGCTTCATATGCACCCAAGAGTTCTGAAGGAATTCAAATATGAAACTGCACAACTACTAACTGGTATGTAATCTATCACTTAAATCAGCTTCTGTACCAGATGACTGGAGGATAGCTAATGTGACACCATTTTTTTTTAAAAGGCTCCAAAGGTGATCTTGGCAATTACAGACCAGCGGCTTACTTAACTTCAGTACCAGGCAAAGTGGTTGAAATTACAGTGAAGAACTGAATTATCTGACACAAAGATGAACACGATTTGTTGAAGAAGAGTCAACATGGCTTTTGTAAAGGCAAATCATGCCTCGTCAATCTATTAGAATTCTTTGAAGTGGTCAACAAATACGGGGAAAAGAGTGATCCAGCAGATATAGTGTACATGGACTTTCAGAAAGCCTTTGACAAGGTCCCTCACCAAGACTCTTAAGTAAAGTAAGCTGTCATGGGATAAGAAGGAAGGTCCTCTCATGGATCAGTAACTGGTTAAAAGACAGGAAACAAAGGGATGAATAAATGGTCGGTTCTCAGAATGGAGAGAGGTAAATAGTGGTTCCCCCATGGATCTGTACTGATACCAGTGCTATTTAAACATATTCAGAAATGATCTGGAAAGAGGGGTAAATACTGAAGTGGCAAAATTTATAGGTAACACAAAATTACCCAAGGTAAGTAAGTCCGAAGCACACTGAGAAGAGTTATAATCACAAAGCTGGGTGACTGGGCAACAAAATGGTAAATGAAATTCAATGTTGATAAATGCAAATTAATGTGCATTGGAAAATATAATCTCAACTAAATATACAAAATGATCTCAATTAGTTGTTACTACTCAGAAATGAGATCTTTGAGTCATTGTGGATAGTTCTCTGAAAACATCCACTCAATATGCAGTGGCTATCAAAAAATCTACCAGAATCTTAGGAGCCATTAGGAAAGGGATAGATAATAAGACAGTAATATCTTAATGCCACTTTATAAATCCAGGGCACACCCAGATCTTGAATACTGTATGCACTTCTGGTTGCCCCATCTCAAAAAAGGATATATTAAAATTATAAAAGGTACAGAGAAGGGCAACAAAAATGATTAAGGGCATGGAACAACTTCCATATGAGCAGAGATTAAAAAACTAAGGGGGATCTGATAAAGGTCTATAAAATCATGACTGGTAGGGAGAAAGTGAATAAGGAGGTGTGATTTACTCCTTCACACAACACAACAACCAGGGGTCACCCAGTGAAGTTAATAGGCAGCAGGTTTAAAAAAAACAAAGGGAAGTACTTCTTCATACAATGCACAGTTAACCTGTGGAATTCATTGGGATGTTGTGAAGGGCAAAACTATAACCAGGTTCAAAAAAAGTAATTAGATAAATTCATGGAGAATAGGTCCATCAGTGGCTATTAGACAAGATGGCCAGGGATGCAACCCTATGCTCTGGTGTCCCTAGCCTCTCACTACCAGAAGTTGGGAGGGGATGACAGGGGATGGCTCAAACGATTATTGGCCTGTTCATTCGTTCTGAAGCGTCTGGCATTGACCACTGTCAGAAGACAGGATCCTGTGCTAGATGGACCATTGATAAGGCTACGTTTTAGTCATGGGTATTTTTAGTAAAAGTCATGGACAGGACACAGGCAGTACACAAAAATTCACGGCCTGTGACTTGTCCATGACTTGTACTATATACCCCTAACTAAAACTGGAGTGGTTTGGGGAAGGGGGCAACCCAGGGTTACTGCAGGTACTCTGGGGGAGGGAGCCAGGGGTGCCGCGGGTGCTCTGGGGGAGGGGGCTGGGGACATTGCGGGTGCTCGGAAGGGCAGGCAGAGGCACGTAGCCCAGGAACCCTGGTGCTGGTAGGGGGGAGTAGGCGGGGCTGACATGCTCCCTACCAGGCTCTGCATGGCTCTCCAGAAGCGGCGACATGATGTCCCTCATCTCCTAGGCAGAGGTGCCACCAGGGGGCTCCACACGCTGCCCCTACCCCAAGCGCCAGCTCTGCAGCTCCCATTGGCTGGGAACCGAGGCCAATGGAGCTGTGGGGGTGGCGCCTGCGGGCGGAGGCAGTGCGCAGAGCTGCCTGGCCGCGCCTATGCCTAGCAAACGAGAGGTATGTTGCTGCTTCCGGGGAGCCTTCCCCCCACCCCGAGGTAAGCACTGCCCAGAGCCCTCACCCCCATCTGCACCCCAACCCACCCCTGAGCCCTCTCCTACACCCAAACTCCTGCTGCTGTTGGGGGGCTGGGGGCGGGGGCCTGAGACTGCCCCTGCTGTGGTCGGTACAGCTGGCCCAGGGGCGGCCCGAGCTGCTCAGGCCGCCCCCAGGCCAGCCACACTGGCCACTGAAGAAGTCACAGAGGGCCCGCAAAGTCACAGAATCCATGACTTCCGTGACCTCCGTGACAGACTCACAGCCTTAACCATTGGTCTGACCCAGTATGGCAGTTCTTATGTTCTTAAACTATTTCTATAAATTTTAGACTAAGATTTATAATTATTCCTTTTGAAAAATCTCAGTTGCCAAGCTTATCCAGCTGTGCTCTAATACAGTGGTTTTCAAACTTTTTAGACTGAGTACTTCCTTACAAATAATGTAGTATACTGCATACCCCATCTGAGATAGTGCCTCTGAGATAGGCAGAGGTGATATGTACCACCCCAGATTTCTGCCTTCCATTTAGCAACAGCTTCGAGAGGTTTTCAAACTGTGGGGCACGTCCCCCCATGGGGACCCTGAGGAACGTTCAGGGGGTGAGCAGCGACGCCACAGGGCTCAGGGAAGGAGTGCCACCTTAACCCCCTGACTCACCTCAGTGGGGCACCCAGCCTGTCTGCATGGGGGGGGGCGGGACACGCAACCAAAAATTGTAACTCAAAGGGGGCTCAGCTCAAAAACTGAGCCGCCTCACATCGCCGCTCGCCCCACTAAACATTCCTCCAACACCCCTGGGGGGTGCGCCCCACAGTTTGAAAATCTTGCTACTAAATAAAATGTGTTGTCCACCATTACAGGATTTTTCTCACGTACCCCCCTGACGAGAGCTCGTTTACCCCGCGGATTACATGTACCCCGTTCGAAAACCACTATCTAACATGTGCTCCTTAAAACACATCCAACCTGAGACTTCTCTAAGCTGCTGCCCTTTGGGCTTTGGGTTCAGATGCCTATAGCGTAAGAGCAAAGCATTGCGATGTCCCTGTTGTCTCAAATGCTAAACAAAGCAATGGGGCTGGGACTGGTCTGAACCAGGGCTTTACCAGGTTGTCCAGTTCGGGGTCATCACTGAAGAATGGTTTGTGTTCCTGCTCCTGCTGGTGTACAAAGTTCTCAATGTCCACGTCAAAGCTGGCAGAGGTGATGCACTCGGAGCCCTGTGTTGCCTGCTCACACTTCTCAAACAGCAGCGTCAGGAGTGGGAAAAGAGGATGCCTGGAGAGACAGGAAATCACAACATTCTTTCTGTAAAGCCATCTTCCTATGTATTTAACTGATTTCAGCTTTCTGCGCCAGAGTGTGGGCGAGTATTGCACTCACTCACCAGCTAAACACGGGCATTCTCTTTTCCAGTCTCATTCTCATCTTGTTTTCTAACCTTTAATTTACACTTGCCTCTGGGAGGTAGGGGATTTCTTATGCTGCTAAAATGTCAAAATGGCAGCCAGACAAACAGATAAATCTCCCAAACGTATCTGTAGGCACCCTATTCCGATCAGTTCTATAAAGCAAATTCCACTGGCTGTAATGTCACAGGGTCAGTTACCAACATTACTACAGGGGTTATGGTCCAATTCTGATTGGACTGAAGTTGGTCAGATGGTGCCATAACTTATAGTTGTTTTGAAGAGGTTTTGAGCAGATGGATTTGGATGCTCTAGAAACAGGGTAAACTTTCACAGCAGTGGCAGTTATATTTCCTATTCCTATAGGCTGTGCTATCTCCGCTTGGGCCCCTTAGAGGGGAGTGGACACCATCTACAATGCTTGGTTCACATAAGAAGTTCTCCATGGCCTAGAACTCCTGCATGATTTGATGTTGGTTCTGCCCACAGTAGCACTAATAATAGTAATAGTGCACAGCAGTCCTGTGGATCACAGCATATAGGGAGCCAGCAGGGCACAAAGCGGCAGCACGTAGGGTCATATCACTTGCGTACCTATGAAAGGATCCAGTGAGAAGGATCCCAAGGGCTGTACTCACCTTGATGGGGTCAGAGGGAGCCTTGCTCCTCTGGGTTGGACTCTTTAAATCATTGCTTGTGTGATGGCCATGGAGGGAGCCTTTCTCTTTCAGGTCTGTGCCTCAGTGAGCCTGAGGCTGGTCCAAAACTGAAAAAAAGTCTTGGGACCCATGATAATTGAATCCATATGTGTTGGACTTTATTTGGTCATAATTCAAAATTTCAACCAAAATAAAATGATCCAAACATTGAATTTGGACCATTTCTCCCAGCTCAGCCAGTGAGGCTGCAAAAGATCCTCCGAGGCGAACAGAGCTTACCCGAAGGGTCTAAGCCTCAGCCTCCCTTGCCCAAACCTCCTTTCCATGAGTTGCCTCATGATGTACCAGCCCAGCATGGTTAGGCACTGCATTGCCACCTCCCACAATGATGTTTCCCCCACCCCTGACTCTTGCTGTCTTGTATGTGTTTTGTCTTAGTTAGATTCTCAGTTCTCCTGGGCACAGAACGTGTCTCTTGTGTTTGGAAAGTGCCGTGTAATTTACAGCCCTCCATCAATGGTTTGTAGTAACAAATGTTAACCAAATGTACCACTCCAATACTATTCCATGACCTGCTGCCCTACGGGCAGTCAACATCCTGCCTCGTGGTTTCTGCAGTTTGTTACCCCTGCTCTTTGGATGGCTGATAATGTCTTCATAGATGGTCACCCAACAGGTTGCAGATGGCACCTACAGCTTGTCCATTTTGAGCCGAAAGTGCCTGAGCACCAAAGACAAAATTGTCAAAAGTGGCCTTGGACTTTGGGTGCTTAACATTGTTAGTGCCCAGTATGAGACATCCAAAACACTGCAATGCCCTAAATCAGGGGCTGTTTATAGGTAATTTCATCCCAACTGACTGTAATGTGCTTCCTGTTTTAATAACTGAATACCTATAAACCTACATTGTATTCTTCTGAATGTGTCTAGCTATGAAATAAGATATAGTTCTCCAAAATGCACCACATCGCCCCCCAATCCCCACCACAACTGGATAGGCCTACCCCTTTTTAAGTACAACAGAGAATCAAAACACCTTTTCAAACCACTCAACTGTCTTCTTACCCTGAACCCCTTAGCTGCGGTCAAGATTACCCCTTAACAAAAGCAGGGGAGGGTGAGAGGTCACCTCGATACACTTTGAACCTTACAGTATCTTTCCCACAAGGGAGTGGATATCAGTCATGGGCTCACTGTAACATTCTGGAATGTTCTCTTTTCTTGATCTTTTAAGGGTATTTGAACCGTTGAAAATAATAAAATAAAATAATAATAATAAATTAATAATACTAGCAAACAATAACAAGGAACAAAATAGACAAGTAAAAAACCTGCCAAACTTGCCACACTTTGGAACACCTCTGCTATCAAGTTATTTATTATATAGACTTGTCTGGTGCAGGTGATGATCCACAAGAACCCATTCATTCGAGTCACTCTACATCCCCAGCCTAATCACTTCACTTAATTCCCTTGCCTCTTGCCTCTCAGTATTTAGCAGCCTCTACCCTGGAAGGATTCCCACCACCTCTATCCTTCCTGTATCTCGCAGATAACAGACTTCAGGGAACTCGAAGTGTTCAAGTGATCTCCTCAGAGATCCTTCCTGTCCCATGAGCAAAGGAAGACAGAAGGCGGAAGATTCTGGAAGTGAACCGCTGGTTAGGTAAGCAGCAGCGGGTTTTGGATTTCTGGAACAATGGCCCATCTTCTGTGAAAAGAGGGGGCTGTACAGTTAGGCTGGCCTCTGCCTCAGTAGGAAACCCAATCTCTTTGGGGACAGGCCGGCTAGAGTAGTCAGGAGGGTGTTAAACTAATAGCAAAAGGGAAGGGTAAAACAGGGGAAGATACGAGCACTCAGCACAAAATCAAGATGTTGAGAAGAGAAGGTAACTCATCTTGTGCAGTAACTGTAGTTCTTCAAGATGTGTGTCCCTATGGGTGTGCCACTCTAGATGGGCTTGCACCCCATGTGCCTCAGATTAGAGATTTTAGGTAGCAGAGTTCGTTCTGCCCACACATTGCCATCCCCATCTCATGCCCTGCACCGGGGCTATATAGTGCTGTGTGGGCGAACTGCCCTCAGTTCCTTCTCTACCATGAAGCTCATTGAAAAGAACTCCGAAGCAGAGGGGAGGAGAGTAGATAGCGGAGCACCTATAGGGGGGCACATCTCAAAGAACCACAGTTACTGCACAAGGTGAGTAACCTTCGCTAATTCTTTGAATAGTGTCCCTATGGGTGCTCCCCTCTAGGTGACTCCACAGCAGTACCCCTAACAGATGGATGGGTGTGACAAGGTGTACCTACCCCACACCAGCCCGAAAGGGTTAACTGTGCTTTGCAGGCTGAGGAAGACCCGCCCTTCTGACTCTGCTGTGCATGCTCAGCCTGGAGGCAGAGTATGAAAGGAAGCAGCCCAACTCAGTCTGGGCAGGCTGCTGAAGGGAGAGGACGCAGACTGCAGGCTCTCTCCAGGGAGCTGCTACAGGCACTGACTACAAAGCCACAGCACAGAGAGCTCCAGATGGACTCCAGGCTGCCTGATGAGCCTGGAGAAGAGACCGCGCTGGCAGGAGCTAGCCCATTTGAGAATCCCAGAGACCCAGGGGAACCATGGAGCATCGCAGAGGGAGAAAGGGTCGGAAGCAGCCCAGGGGACTTAAACTTTTCTCCAGTGAGTGAACTGGGGAACCAGTCAGCGTGTTTTGGGAGGATCCCTCTGACTCAGTGGTGAGCACCCCCACCACTGCCAGGGGCCTGGGCTGGGACTCTAAGGAGCAGGGAGGGCCCGAGTCCCCCAACCCTGGGTGCCACACAACCCTACGTAGCATCCCACTTCCCCAATAGGCCAATCAGCCACACAATCCCACAGAAGTGGGATATTTTATTGACTCTGGCAATTGTGCCACATTAACCTGAGCGAAAGGCCGTTTTATTGACTTTGGCCATTAGGCCATGCTGCCCTGAGTGGAAGGGCCGCTTTATTGACTCCACTAGGCCATACTACCATTTTTTTATAGACAGATTCACGAACACGAGACCTAACTGGCTGCTATACAGTTTTTTTCCTTCTTCTGTCCATATGTGACCCGGCACTTGGGACGGAGTGTATCTATCCCATGACAATAGGGCTCTGGCATCGAGTCTAGAATTGAGGATAAAATAGTGGTGCCAAATATGGCATTGGACACTGAGGCGTGAGTGACTGCGCAAAGTTCAGTGAATGTATGAATAGATGTTCATATATATGTCTATATATATCTGCAACCAGAACATTCTTGAGGAAGGCTATGGAAGTGGAGAGAGATCTCGTGGAGTGAGTTTGTATTCTAGAAGGAGATTGAAGATCATGAGACTGGCAGCAGTAAATAGTGCAGCCTGATATCCATCTGGAGAGTCTTTGCTTGGAAATTGGGGATTAGTTCTGTCCGCAATTGAGAGAAAGTCTGGGAGATTTCCTGAAGGGCTTAGTCCTATCTAAATACAAGGCTAATGCCCTCCTGACATCATGTGTGTGTGATGACACATCTCTTTTGACCTGGTGTGGTTTAGGAAAGAGAACTGGAAGGTGAATAAGTTGGTTTATATGGAAGTCCAAAGATATTTTCAGCAGGAACTTGGGATGTGGACGTAGTGTGACCTTGTCTTTAAAGAAAAGTAAAGGGGAGTACGCCATTAGAGTAGTACAAAGTTGAGGTCCCATGCCAGTGTGGGGCATTTGATTTGTGGAAAGAGCTTACCCAGTCCCTTGAGGAATCTTCTTGTTGTTGGATGAGCAAAACCAGAAAACCCCTCTATCATATGATGGAAGGCCATGACAGCTGTGAGGTGCAGCTTTATAGAGCTTAGAGATAAGCCAGACCTTTTTAGCTCGAGTACAAATGATAGAGGAGAGGATGTAGGTGAAATGGGCTTTGAGTCACACCAGTATTTGAATCTCTTCCACTTTTGGACATATGTGTCACGAGTGGCCTGTTTCCTGCTATGCAACAGAACTGTCCATGTCCTCAGAACAGGTTGTTTCTAACCCCTCGAACCATCTATCAGCCATGCCTCGAACCTGGAGATTGGGGAGATGAATTTGACCAGCATCCTGGGAGAGAAGATGGGGAACAGGCTGGAGAATGATTGGATGACAAACAGTGAGCTGACATAAGGAAACCATATTTGTCTTGGTCATGTGAGCACCATGAGAATAATCTTGGATTTTTCTTTCTTTATCTTGAGCATCACCTTGGATATTAAAGGAATTGGTGGAAATACATACAAGAGTCCTCGGTTCCAATGGAGGAGAAAGGCGTCTCCCTGGGAGTGGTGACCCAGACCGGCTCTGGAGCAGAAATGGGAGCATTTCTTGTTCTTGGCTTTGGCAAACAGGTCTATCTGTGGGACATCCCAATGTAGAAATATGCAGTGGACTATAGTGGGATCTCTCTCCAATTTGTGATCTTACAAGAAGCATCTGCTGCAAGCATTCGCTGGGGTGTTTTGTATGCCAGAAGGTAAACAGCTGAGATGTTGATCTGGTGCACTGTGCACCAAATCCAGAGTCTCACTGCTTTGGCGCAGAGGGCAGTTTATGTAAAACGTACATGACATGCTGTCCATCATGATCTTTGTATGTTTGCCCCTAATCAGTGGCAGGAAATGAATACAGGAATTTCTGACTGCTATGAGTTCCAGCAAGTTGATGTGTACTGTGGACACAAGAGGAGACCACCTGTCTTGAATACTATGGTGTTCCGGTGGGCTCCCCCTCCCAATAGGGATGCATTCATTGTTATTAATTATGTTGGGAGTGGCTGAATGACGGAGACCCCAGCACAAACATTGTGAGGGTTCTTCCACCATTCGAGGGACTTTTTAATTACCAAAGGCGTAGAGAGTAGTTTGTTTAAGATGTGTTTGCTCGGTGAGTAAATAATTCTGAGCCACCTTTGAAGGCAGCACATGTGAAGTCTCACGTGATTTATTACAAAGGTGCCCGCTGCGATGTATCCTAATAGCTGGAGACAGTGTCTGGATGATGTTTGAGGGCTGATTTGGACTGCAGAGACTACATTGCTTGGTTTTTGAAACTGTGCGAGGAAAGGAATGCTTTGGCTGTTACTGCATTGAGGTAGACTTCTATGAACACCAGATGTTGTACCAGAGTGAAGATGGACTTTTGGATGTTTAATTGTAGTCTCAGTCAGAGGAATAGGTCCCCGGCCTTCTGAGTGGCCATCAAATCTTTGTTGAAGGACCGCGCTTTGAGCAGGCAATTATCTAAGTATGGGAAGATCAGGATTCTTTGTTTGTGGAGATGTGTCACTACCACAGAAAGGACTTTTGAGAACACTTTGTGTGCAGAGGAGAGACTGAACAGGAGCACTGTGTATTGAAAGTGCTCTTGACCCAGGGTGAATCATAGAAACCTTCTGTGGGAGGGGTGGATTGCTAAATGGAAGTAAGTGTCCTGGAGGTTGACGGCTGAGAACCAGTCCCCTTCATCCAGTGATGGAATCATTGCTGCAAGGGTTACCATTTTGAACCACTAAACATTTACAAATCTGTTGCGTGATCTTAGAACTAGACTGGCTCTCCAACAGCCATTCTCTTTTGGTACCAGGAACTACCTGGAGTAAAATCCCTTCCCTCTGTGTTGGATAGGAACTAATTCTATAGCACCCAGATTCAGGAGAGAATCGATTTCCTGTCGCAAAAGGTGCTGTTGAGAGGGGTCCCTGAAGAGGAACGGGGAGGGTGGGGTGAGGAAGATAAAATAGATTATCCTATTGAAATAATATCCTACACCCACTTGACCATAGTGATATGTTCTTTGTTCTGACAAAAATGAAAAAGGTGGTCATTGAAGCGGGGGAAACACATGGATTGTTGCAGCAGATAAGAATGGGTGTGGTAACTCAGGCTACTCCTGAGGGAATTCTGCACCACTGCACATGTACAGAATTCATGTCCCGCACAGAATATTTTTCTCTGCAGAAAATACATTCTGCCAGAGAAGTGTGGTAGTTATGCCTTTTGCCCATGGAGCTGCAGTGGTGCCAAAGAAGCCACTCCCAGTCAGGAGCAACTCTAGCTGCGGATAGGGAAAAGAAGAGGCTCCTTCCTCACAGCACCCTGTCTGTGAGACAAGGTTAGGAGGCATGGGATTTGGGGGGGGCAGACAGCGTGGGGCACGTGGAACTGCTAGGGGGTCATAGACTGGGGTGCAGAAGGGCTAGTGGGAGGGGACAGACTGGGGCAGAGGCTGAATGGGAGAGGGGGTGCAGGGACACACAGGGAGGAGGGTGGCTGAGTGGGGGTGCAGGGACTCATAGGGATGGGGGTGCAAGGACACATGGGGACAGGGAGAGGGGGTGGCTGATTGGGGGTGCAGGGCCACAGGGGAAGGAGGGTGGCTGAGGTGGGGGTACAGGGATACATCAGGATGGGGGAGGTGGGGTGGCTGAGTGGGGATACAAGGACACATGGGGACAGGGGCAGATGTGCCTGAATGAATGAGAGAGACTAGGGGTCATCCAGGGTCTGCATGGGGACGTCTCCACATCAATCCCTTCCCCCCGCCCAGAAAAAAAAACTTGTTCAATACTTCTCCCACCCACACCCAACAACTCTTCAAGTTCACACCCTGGTTCCTTCCAACAAATTACTTCCATCTCCTTCAGCTCTTCCGTTACCCCTGACTCCACCAAGCCTTCACACTTCTTCAGAGGGGTGCGGGAAATGCATTTCTATATTGTAGCTTAAATGAATTATTACTCAAAGGTCTGTATTAATATACCCCGTAAGGAATCCATTTGTCAAAAAACATTTCCTGAATCTTTTTTGTTGTCTGTATTGTTACAGACATACTTGTTGACAGGTATTTTGAAAAAAAAATTACCAAAATAATTGAAATTGGCACGTGTTATTTTGACAAATAAAATATGCAGAATTTTGCAATATTGTGCATAAAATTTTTATTTTTTTTTGTGCAGAATTCCCTCACGAGTATCAGGACGTTGACCAACCTGTTAAAATTGATTTTTCAAGCTCGTTAGTTGTGAAGTCTATGCCTGCATAGCAGCTGGTCTCTTTCTCTGAAATTGTTGTCTCTTGTGCTGGGGTTCATAATGCCTCTGAGAGGCAGGAAACTGGGTAGGCTGAGATCTCTGTGCAATCTGGGACTTACTGAATCTTCTTTTTTGTGCAGCGGTATAAATTCCAAGAGCGTGCAAGGTGGCTCTAGAGTCTTTCAAGGTGTGCAAGAATTTGTCAATTTTCTTGGCAAACAACTTTGATCCCTCAAAAGGGAGGTCCTTGACTGTAGCTTGCACTCCCCTCAGAAAACCTGAGAACTAAAGCCAGGGAGCCCTCCTCATGACCACCACCATGAAGAAGGAAAAAACAGCTGTGTCATAGAATCATAGAAGATTAGGGTTGGAAGAGACCTCAGGAGGTCATCTAGTCCAATCCCCTGCTCATAGTAGGACCAACTAAATCATCCCAGCCGCGGCTTTGTCAAGCCTGACCTTAAAAACCTCTAAGGAAGGAGATTCCACCACCTTCCTAGATAACCTATTCTAGTGCTTCACAACCCTCCTAGTGAAATAGTGTTTCCTAATATCCAACCTAGACCTCCCGCACTGCAACCTGAGACCATTGCTTCTTGTTCTGTCATCTGCCACCACTGAGAACAGCCGAGCTCCATCCTCTCTGGAACCGCCCTTCGGGTGGTTGAAGGCTGCTATCAAATCCCCCCTCACTCTTCTCTTCTGTAGATTAAATAAACCCAGTTCTCTCAGCCTCTCCTTTGAATGCCTCAGCTGCATTCAAAGAGGCCTGCAGAGATGTCCTTGCAAGCAGTTGGCCCTCTGCAATGATCACCTAAATTGCTCCCTCTGGTCCATCTACCACTGGAAGATGCTCAATAAAGGCATTCAGTTTTGAGTAATTAGTATGGCTATGTTTTGCCATAAGAGCTTGGTAATTGACGATCTTAAATTGTAAGGTAGCTGACAAGTATGATTTACAGCCAAATAAATCAAGACTCTTAAAATCTTTGTAGTATGACATCAATTTAGCATGGTGCTGTCTGCCACGTTAATTCACAGCATCAACCACGAGGGAGTTTTGGGATGGATGTGAAAATAAAAAGTCTGAGTTGTTGGAGGAAACATAGTATCTTTTGCCCACTCTCTTACAGGTGGGTGGTATTGTGGCCAGAGTATGCCATGAATCAGAGGGGTAGCCGTGTTATTCTGGATCTGTAAAAAGCAACAGAGAGTCCTGTGGCACCTTTAAGACTAACAGATGTATTGGAGCATAAGCTTTCGTGGGTGAATGCCCACTTCTTCGGATGCATGTAATATGCCATATTACTTTTGCTGGATCCAACAAGGCCTCATTAATGGGTAATGTGATGCGGGCAGACGAGGTGTGCAGGGTACCAAGTAACTTATGTTGCGACTCCTTAACTTCCTCTAGTAGAATTTGCAAAGAGTCTGCTATCCTTTTAATAAGGTCATGAAATTGTTTAAAATCATCTGCCAAGGACCGTGGTGGAGGCATAACAGTTTCGTCAGGGATGGATGAAGAAGTTGGTTGTCAAAATAATCTCTTTGTCCAATCTCACTTCCTGTTCCTCAAAGGTCTCATCTTGTGGATCAGGAGCCCTAGAGAGAAAAGCTGGTGGGAAGTGCCTTCTCTTTTCCCAGCAAGAAGCACTAGGGTAAGGCGCCAAGAATCCCAGTAGGGCCACTGAGGTGGTGCATAAGACCAAAGGGGTTGGTACCAAGGCCCTAGGGGATTCTGTCAGTACCAGTTTAGAACAGCTGATCTCTCTGCTGCTCTGTTCATCTGATGGTACTGATCTTCTAGAGCCTGAACTCTTAAAATCCTTATACTTGCTGGTGGTGATGGTACCTAAGGAGCCTGCTGCCTTGTGGGTACTGAGTCGGAGATCAGTGGATGCTGAGGTGGTCAATATGGTCGGGGACTGTCTCTTTGCAGTAGATTCTTTACCCAGTGGACTTGAAGCCCACTTCCTAGAGACTTTTCGAGAGGATTCCAGCGATTTCCTCTTTGAATCTCTAGGGGAATGTTGCATGGAAGAAGCTGATGCAGTTGGCCTGGTTGGGGACCGTTGTATGGGGGTTCCCAGGGCTGAAGTCAGAAGCTGGTCAGAGCAAACTCTTCATCATAAGGAGACACACTTTTAGTTCCTGTTTTTTTCTGCCCCCCAACTTTAACTTGATGCAGAAATTACATTTTTGAGGAATGTGTGACTCCTCGAGACAGTGCATACAGTGGGAATGTCCATCACTGACTGGGATAGCCTCTCAGCATGAAAGGCGATGGTTAAACCCATGAGAACCGGGCATAAACTTTCTGGATTTCAATTCCCCTGAGGGGAAGAAATAAAGAAAAATAGTCAGATGGGCAACAGCTGCAAACCTAATAACAATATGTTTTTCAATTTTTTTTTTGGTACACTTAAAAAAAGAAAAGGAAAAGGATTACTACCACTAACTAAAAGAAACTCTAGGAACTAACACTAACTATTATGAATGAGAGGAAAAAAACGGTTGAAGTAATCTCAACTGGGATGCTGCTGAGTCTCTGTCTTAGGGCAAGGCAGTTGAGGGAAAACTGAGAGCAGTTTGCTCACGCAGAGCTTTATAGCCTGATGCAGCACACGAGACAAGGAGGGACATGCACAGGCCAAATGGACACTGCTACCTAAAATCTCCAATCTGAGGCACAAGCGCACCTAGAGTGGAGAAGCCATAGGGACACAACTTGAAGAAGAACAAAATTAACCAAGGAACTAAAGGACATGAAAAGAAGAAAGTCTTTAATTTCCTACACACCAGTGCTAGGAGCCTGCGTAATAAACACAAGGAATTGGAATTGATCATTTATGAGCATAGCTTTGATCTAGGTGGTATTTTGGAAACCTGGGGGGATGATTCGCAAAACTGGAATGTTAACATCAATGTTATAACACATTTAGAAAGGGCTGAGTGTCCAAAAGGGAAGGGCAACTGCATTATCTATTTCTGAGTCACTGATACATGGAAGAAATGATCTTAAATGCTTATGGTTCAACATCCTAAGAGATAAAGCACAAGATGGGGTACTAGTTGGTGTCCGCTACAGACCACTAAATCACACTAAGGAACGGGATGACCGCCTCTTTAGGCACCTGTCTATAATGTGTAGGAAAAAAGGCTGTGTTATCATGGGGGAATTCAATTTGAGTGTCCTATGCTGGAAGTCTCATGCTGCCAGGACTAACACAGCCTTAGAATTTCTAAACACTGTGGCGACAATTTCCTAACTCAAAAAGCGTTGCAACCAACATGGGGAAATCCTTTATTAGACCTTGTCTTAACACGGTGGTCCCCAACCTTTTTGTGGCCAGTAGCACATTCGTGTTTTCAAGGCTTATTTTGTATTTGTACATTAAATAATACGAAAAACATCATATTTAATATTACATAATATATGAATCCAGAGAAAAGAGAGAAGCCGGAGAGAAGCCGCGAGGACAGAGAACACCGGCGCCCGCAGCCCCGGAGTACTCTGTCCCCAGCAGGCGCGGGGCCCCGGCTTCTCTCCCCTGCTGGGCACTAGGCAGGCCTCACGCCTGCCGGGGATAGAGAACACCGGCACCCGCAGCCTGCAGCCCCGGAGTTCTCTGTCCCCGGCAGGCACGGGGCCACAGCTTCTCTCCCCTGCTGGGCAGTAGGCGGGCGCACATAAATGCCCCGGTGGGCGCCATGGCGCCCGCGGGCACTGCGTTGGGGACCACTGTCTTAACAGATAAAGAGGAACTGATCACAGAACTAAAAATTAGAGTAGCTTAGGTACTAGTGAGCATGACTTCATCACATTTATAATGTGCAACCAGAACACATTGCAGGCACGTAAAATACTTGGTGCTTTAATGGGGCCAGTTTCATAACGCTGAAAAGGGTTACAAGCCAGATCAACTGGGAGGAAGAATTTAATCAGAAAAATGTGAATGCTAATTGGGAACAATTTAAGAACACTGCACTAGATGCCCAAAAGGCCACAATCCCACAATTGAGGAAGAGCATACTGGTTAAAAAATTGACCTGGTTTAGAGGAGAAGCAAAGGCAGTTATTTACAAGGGAAGCAAAGGGACACAAGGAGAAATCGATGGCCAGCAGGGTCAAAGACAATAAAATATTTTAGGAACAAAAAGAATCCTGACAATGGCATTAGTCCATTACTAGATGGAAATGGTAGAAGTATCAAGAAGGCAGAAGTGTTCAACAGATATTTCTATTCTGTGTTTGGAGGAAAACAGATGATACAGTCTCACCATATGGTGAAAACAACATCCTTTCCATTCCACTAGTATCTCTGTAGGATCTTAAACAGACGCTACTAAAGTCAAACATTTTAAAATCAGCAGATCCATATAACTTGCACCCAGGAGTTTTAAAAGATGTGGCTGAGAAGCTTGTTGGACCATTCATGTTGATTTCAATAAGTGTTGGAACACTGGGGTAGTGCCAGAAAGCTAATGTGCCAATTATTGTCACAGGATGACCCAGGTAATTAAAGGCCTGTCAGCCTGACATTGATCCCGGGCAAGATAATGGAGCAATTAATATGGGATTTGATTAATAAAGAATTAAAGGAAGGTATTAATGCAAATCAACATGGAGTTATGGAAACTAGATCCTGTCAGACTAACTTGATATCTTTTTTTTTTGATGAAATAAAATTACAAGTTTGGTTGATATAGCTAATATACTTGGTGTAATATACTTAGTCTTCTGTAAGGCATTTGACTTATTATTGTATGACATTTTGATTAAAAAAATAGAACAATATAAAATTAACATGGCCGATATTAAGCATATTCAAAACTGGCTAATAGATACCGTAGGTCTCAAACTATAACTGTAAATGTGGAGTCACCATCAAACAAATGTGTTTCCAGTGAGGTCCTGTAGGGATCAGTTTTTGACCTTTCACTATTTCACATTTTTATCAGTGACTGGAAGAAAACAACAGGAGCACTTGTGGCACCTTAGAGACTAACAAATTTATTAGAGCATAAGCTTTCGTGGGCTACTGCCCACTTCTTCGGATGCATATGGAGTGGAACATATATTGAGGAGATATATATACACGCATACAGAGAGCATGAACAGGTGGGAGTTGTCTTACCAACTCTGAGAGGCACTCCCACCTGTTCATGCTCTCTGTATGCGTGTATATATATCTCCTCAATATATGTTCCACTCCATATGCATCCGAAGAAGTGGGCAGTAGCCCACGAAAGCTTATGCTCTAATAAATTTGTTAGTCTCTAAGGTGCCACAAGTACTCCTGTTCTTTTTGAGGATACAGACTAACAAGGCTGCTACTCTGAAACCTGGAAGAAAACATTAAATCACCACTGATAAAGTTTGCAAATGACTCAAAAATAGGGGAGTGGTAAATAATGAAGAGGACAGGTCACTGATTCAGAGCGATCTGGATCGCTTGGTAAACCGGGTGCAAACAAATAATATGTGCTTTAATATGGCTAAATGCAAATATATAGCTCTAGGAACAAAGAATGTAGGCTATACTGACAAGACAGGGGACTCTATCCAGGGAAGCAGTGACTCTGAAGAAGATTTGGGGATCAAGATGGATAATCATGAGCTACAATGCAATGCTGTGGCCAAAAGAGCGAATGCGATCGTGGGATGCATAAACAGGGGGTCTCAATTAGGAATAGAGAGGTTATTCCTCTATATTTGGCACTGTTGTAACCACCGCTAGAATACCGTGTCCAGATCTGATATCCACAATTCAAGAAGGAGGTCAATAAAGTGGAGAGGATTCAGAGAAGAGTCATGAGAATCATTAAAGGATTAGAAAACATGCCTAATAGTGATAGACTCAAAGAGCTCAATCTATTTAGCTTAATAAAGAGAAGGTTAATTATTACAATCTGTAAGTATCTATATAGGGTATGTCTACACAGCAAAGAAAAACTCGTAGCTGGCCCATGCCAGCCAACTCAGACATGCAAGGCTCAGGCCACAGGGCTGTTTCATGGCTGTGTAGACCTCCAGGCCAGGCTGGAGTGTGAGCTCTGGGACCCCTCCACCTTGCTGGGTCCTAGAGCCCAGGCTTCAGCTTGAAAGTCCTCAGAGCAATGAAATAGCCCCACCGCCTGAGCCCTGTGAGCCCATGGCATGGGCCAGCCATGGATTTTCTTTGCTGTGTAGACATACCCATAGGGAACAAATATTTAGCAACGGGCTCTTCAATCTAGCAGAGAAAGGTAGAGCATGATCCAGTGTCTGGAAGTTGAAGCTACACCAATTCAGACTGGAAACAAGGTACACGTTTTTAACGCTGAAAGTAATTAACCATTGGAACAATTTAAGAAGGGTCGTGGTGGATTCTCCATCTCTGACCATTTTTAAATCGAGCTTGGATGATTTTCTACAAGATCTGCTCTGGGAATTATTGTGGGACAGTTCTCTGGCCTGTGTGATACAGGAGGTCAGATGAGATGATCACAATGATCCCTTCTGGCCTTGGAATCTAGGAATCTATTATATTCAGACCCAAGAGCAGCCATACAGCAAATTGACTTCTAGAACATGCTTCTTTTACTGACCTTTGAAATGTTATTTAAAACCTCCTCTTCTCCTCTAGAGAGACAGTGTGGCAGGCTAAGCCCTGGTCTACACTTAAAAATTAGATCGACATAGTCACGGTACAGACCCCTTTGGGTCCGCAGGCCACAGGCTGAAAACCACTGGTCTCCAGGGCTGTGATCTAAAGTTCTTCAACTTGGCAACAGAGTGACAAGCTGCCTGATGAATATAGGAAGTTCTCACACCTGCTAGAAGAAAGGGACCTTGGACATTTGGGCCAAGGGAAATACTGCCATTGATTTCAATGGGCATTGGATCAGTTCCTAGCAGTCTAACTTGGGCTGCTATTTAACAGAATAGGGAGGGAAAGGCTGAGCCCAACTAATGACAGTCTATTATTAGTTGTGTTTGTATTATACATTTTGGGCCTAATTCTTCATTGTGTTGCTTCTTGTTATTATTCTGCTTTGGCAACATTTTGCACGTACTTTGTATAGGTGCAAATGACTTCCTAAAACACCAGGAAGAATCTGGCCCCACATATCTCTATAGATTATAATAAACGAATCACCTGTTAAAATGGACATTGTCTAACATTTTGCTTCATACGGAATATAAAATGCATTAATATAATATAAAAGAAATAAATATAATACCCAGTACAGTGAAACAAATGAACAAAACTCAGAATGGCAATAAATAGATGAAATATTAGATGAAAATAACTATTTACATGTGTATAATTTTTTTTTAAATGTAATAACTCCTAGGAAAGAACTGTAAAACATGGGTAATTTCCCCCACGGAGCACACAGGACAATCAGTGCACAGCAGTACTCTCTGCCATGTCATGTGCCACTGGGACTAGCGCCAGACACTTCAAAGCACTCCCCTATCATAACCCTTCCCCCTGTAGGGGTTCAATGTGACCACTATGTGGTCAGTGGCTCTTACACGGACTGCACAGCTCTGTGGGAAGCAATCTGGCTCTGCTACACTGGTGCAACTCATTCACTGAGTCAAAGAGCTACATGCTGCATTCATCTTTGTCTTAGAATGTCTCTTTCTCCTCTGCCTGCTACTTTTCCACACTGGATTTTTTACTCTGCCCCATCTCTGCTGCATGGTTCACCCCATTTTTCATTGGCTATTTTGCCTTTCCGCTCAAGTCTCCTAAGCAGAATGCAAAATCAATAACATTTGAGTTCAAACCTAGGTGAGGTGAGTTCAGCCTTCATGTGGCAGTGTATCACTACCACCAAAGCACCAACTAGTCTTCCAGGGAACGCTCAGCAAATTAAAACAACTCCACGCCCCTACACAAACTCGTCTGGTCTAGACTTGGCTGATGATAGAAACGCTTTTATGGACATCCAGATATCTGCAGGCCTCTTCCCTGAATGAGAGGGAATTAGAGCCGTCATTAAAACAAGCTGGATTGGAGGGGTGCCAATCAGAATGTGGGGGGCAATGTGACATACTTCAATTGTGAAGCTGCATTTCAGAGGTATGAGCCTCACTCCCCTCCCCATTATCCCTGAGTAGGGATGACACTGCCCAGAATCATAGAATATCAGGGTTGGAAGGGATCTCATTTAGTCCAACCACATGCTCAAAGCAGGACCAATCCCCAGACAGATTTTTACCCCAGTTCCCTAAATGGCCCCCTCAAGGATTGAACTCACAACCCTGGGTTTAGCAGGCCAATGCTCAAACCACTGAGCTATCCCACACCCCTTCTGTAAAGCTGCTTGCAACTGGCTTTTCATTTTTCCGGTTAATCCCAGATTGGTGAGTTGCCATGTTTCTCCTGCGAATAAGGGCAGTCAAAGCTCTGTCAGTGAAAAAGTAATAAACACTCTGTCTCCTGAAAGAAGAGTTGGTATTTCAGGTTTTAAAAAAACAGCTAAATCCAAACACTAATGTTGTGTAAAGCTAGGGATTGCAAGTTGAAGCTGCATTTAAACATGGGATGGTAGAACTTTATTTGGCTGCTCACGCTTATCAAATCCCGAGGAAATGGGAAGGACAAGAACTGTATTACAAATAACTTAACTACTCTCCAAATCCATACAGCGGGTTGGCAGTAGAGCTCCTTAAATTTGTAACACATTCCTAACATGACACCTGGTAGCCTGTCTCTTCCTCCCTATATATTTGTGGGGAATTGAAAAAAAAACATGTGTCTGTTTCACTAAGGCACCTTATTTAATCAAAGCAAGTGTGCTTTAATTTTTTAAAAGTCTTGGACACTTCATGCTCCCAGGAGTCCAGCAAGCTGAAAGATCTATTAAACCCACCAACAAATCAGAGGAAACAACAGATGAGCCGAGCCTTCCAGGACCAAGACAAAGAGAAAGTCAGGTGAAGGGGTTAAACTCTGGTATAAGTCTTCATTTGCAGCCACTAATACCGCAGCATATTATAGTCTAATCTAGACTGATCCCAGTTTAATGCAAGATTCTCCAAGACCTGAATAGAATACGAAAGAAAGCCTCAGCGGTCATAATTTAGGCAGCCCTGCAGAGGTTTAGCTGAGCGATATGAAAGGCAAATTCCAGACGGTGTTATGAATTATTGCGCCTTATGAACCTTCCAACTCTCAACAGATGCCTGCTGCCATTTAAACAGCCACTAGATCAATTAGAAATGAAAGGCACAAATCGACCCTGTGCAAGGGCACTAAATTACCAGGAACTAATAATCCAAGCAGTAATGCCAGGTGGTAGGAGTTGAGCAGCATACCCCCCAACCTCTGCACACTGCACAAATTCCTTTTTCAATTTTATGGAGAGAATTGACGTGCACACACTGGGTGGAGAAAGGACCAATTTGTAAACCCCTGGCAAATGCTCAGCAAGCAATCTCTCTGACATGCCTACAGCTCAGGCACTTTCCTTCAAAGAGTCCTAGAAGTTGGAGATAGAAAGTGACAATTACATTGTCCAGCCCATCTCCCTGGGGCGAAGCAAGGCAAGATTTTTCCATACAGGTTATATTAATTATGATGTAGTGCCTAGAAATCACAACCAGACTGGAGCTCTGCTGTGCTAGGAGCTGCCCCCAAAAGCTTACAATTGTAATTCAGGCAAGCAGGTGGGTAAAATGAGCAAAGAGTAATGTAAACTTGGGTTTGCACTGACTAGCGGCCTGCATGCACAATTTGTAGGCAGAGATTGTTGTTAGTTGTGTTTTGTTTTGTTAAATGCAGACAAAGACGCAGATCAGTTGCACTACCTTCAGCGCACCACTTAATAACAATAACACCAGCTAGCTCTTTTCATCAGTAGAGCTCAAGCTGCTTTACAAAGGAGGTCATTATCATTACTCCCATTTTACAGCTGGGGAAACTGAGTCACACAGCGGTGCAGTGACTTGTCCAATGTCAGCTGGCCAGTGGCAGAGTCAGGAATGGAACTGAGGTCACATGAGCCCTGGTCTAGTGCTGTGAGTGTTTGGTTGGCAGCATGGTAATAATGGGGTTTGAAACATAGGGTTTTGAAGGATCCTGGAAGAATAGAAGGTATTCCAGCATGGAGCAGAGCTTGAAGATGCCTGAGGCAGAAACAAGATAAGTTGGTGAGGGAGGATGGCACCATAGCTGGAGTAAAGGAGGAAGCTTACAATGAGATAATGTAAATAGAGCAGATAGATGGGGCTGGGTTAAATTGTGATGGTCCTTGAAGATAAGGACAAGAACACTGCACTTTATGATGGTGAGGGGGAAACTAGCCAGCAGAGGAATTCAGGGACGGCTGGTGTGGTCAGAGCAGTGAACGATGAAGATGATCTCAGCTGCTACATATTGAATGTACTCATAGGTGCCAACTTCTCCTGGTGCCGGTGGGTGCTCGCGCCCCCCCCCCCATCCCCCCCCCCTTCCCACCCCCTCCCCAAAGTCCCTGCCCCAACTCTGCCCCCTCCCTGCCCCTCTTGGACTCCTTCCCCAAATCCCCGCCCCGGCCCCGCCTCTTCCCCACCTCCTCCCCTGAGTGTGCTGCGTTCCCGCTCCTCCCCCCTCCCTCCCACAGCTTGTTACGCCGTGAAACAGCTGTTTAGCGGCAGCAAGCGCTGGGAGGAGAAGTGGGGAAGGTGCGCTCGGGGGAGGAGGTGGAGGTGAGCTGGGGTGGGGAGCTGCCGGTGGGTGCAGAGCACCCACCAATTTTTCTCCATAGGTGCTCCAGCCCCAGAGCACCCACAGAGTCAGCACCTATGAATGGACTTGAGGGAGGTCAGGCTGCAGAAGTTAAAGGCAAGAGAGGTGGCTGCAGTCATCTGTACACAAAATGCTGAGGGCCTGGGTGGGAATGTTGTTGTGATGGGTTTGATCATAGAAACCCCTTTGGGACTGCCATCTGATGTGCTGAGACTACCCCTGAGCCTGTTTCCCCTGTCAGCGTGGGACTTCAGTGCCCTGCCTGGTTTGAGCCAGACATGCTAGCCTGCTGCAAACCCAGACCCAGGTCTGAACCACATCCCCTAAAAGCTGCAGGCTTAACTAAAAACAGCTTAAGAAGTGTTCCTGTTTCTAACACTCAGATGCCCAGCTCCCAATGGGATCCAAACCCCAAATAAATCCATTTTACCCTGTATAAAGCTTATACAGGATAAACTCATAAATTGTTCACCCTCTATAATACTGATAGAGAGATATGCACAGCTGTTTGCCCCCCCCCCAGGTATTAATGCATACTCTGGGTTAATTAATAAGTAAAAAGTGATTTTATTAAATACAAAAAGTAGGATTTAAGTGGTTCCAAGTAATAACAGACAGAACAAAGTGAATTACCAAGTAAAATAAAACAAAAACACACAAATCTAAACCTAGTACAGTAAGAAAGTGATTACAGATGAAATCTCACCCTCAGAGATGTTCCAGTAAGCTTCTTTTACAGACTAACCTCCTTCTAGTCTGGGTCCAGCAATCACTTACACCCCCGTGGTTACTGTCCTTTGTTCCAGTTTCTTTCAGGTATCCTTTGGGGGTGGAGAGGCTATCTCTTAAGCCAGCTGAAGACAAAATGGAGGGGTCTCCCAGGGGTTTAAATAGACTTTCTCTTGTGGGTGGACACCCTGCCCTCCCCTGTGTAGAATCCCAGCTACAAGATGGAGTTTTGGAGTCACATGGGTCAGTCACATTTCCATGCATGACTCAGAACTTACAGTTAGCAGCCATTGTTCACATGCTACCTTGAACGTCCTCAGGTAGATTTCTTATGTGGATTGGAGCCTTCCAAGATCCATTGTCTGTTAAGTGTTTCTTGACTGGGCTCTTAACTTGCAAATTCCTTTCTAAAGAAGCTGCCCAAATGCTTTACTAAGGCTACTTAAAATCAAACAAGTACAAAGCCAATATTCATAACTTCGAACACAAAAATGATACATGCATACAAATAGGAGGAATAGATTCAGTAGACCATTACTTTTGCAGAGATATGTTACATGGCATATGTAGCATAAAACATATTCCAGTTATGTCATATATACATTCATAAGCATATTTCCATAAAGCATTATGGGGTGCAACGTCACAGTTGTTGTTGTAGACAGGGAAGAAAGGCCACTTCTTTGAAGTTTTATTTAGAAAGAAGTGGCAAGGTTTAGATATGGTCTGGCTGTGTGGGCCTAGACAAAGGGCTCAGTAGAAAATGATGCCCAGGTAACAAGCCCGAGTGACTGCAAAGATAGTGTCCATGGTGACAGATAAGAGAGCTTCAGGTGAAAGAGCAGGAGCTGTTTTGGCCATGTTCGCTTTGAGTATAAGGCTAGACATCTGTCAGAGAGACAGGGCAAACTAGGAAACTGGATGGAGGGCAACAGGTCTGGAGTACAGAGGCAGTTTTGTGAGTTATCAGAGTAAAGATGGTCATCAAAGCCATGTGAACAGGTAAGATCAATAGCGAAAGGGTTCAAAGAGAGAAAAGGAGGGGACTTAGGATGGAGCCCTATAGGATCCCCACCCAAGTGGGAGATGGACAAAGGACTGAACTGAAGGAATGATCACAGAGGTTTGAGGAGAACCAGCAGAGGGTGGAGTCGTGAATGCCCTGGAAGCACAACTTCTAGTGCTTTGTCCAGTCTAGTTTCAAAAATCCCAAACAACGGGCAGTGCCAGGTTAAGGCCCAGGGTTAGATCTGCACTTTCTGAAGCCATGTGATTTCATCAAAATCAGAGTTTTCACATAAAAAGAAGGTATTTAATAGTCTTTACCATTGCAAAGGAGACATAGAAAAAGTAGTTTCAGCATAGCTTATGCCATTATGTCTGCCTGAGTCTGCAGAGAGTCTGAAACAAAAGCTTTGGCAGATGTGAACAACCCCATGCATTTCAATGGGGCTCTTCGCTAGCACCATCCCAGGGGAGGACAGTGCCTGGCAGAAGCAGACAAGTGCAGAGGGGCCAACTCCTGACCCAAGCTCAGGCATCCTGACTAATGGGATAATTACAGGGGATTCCAGCTGCACCACTCTGACCCCTGTTGCCCCACCTCCTGCTTCTAGGCACTACTACTACATAATAATAATTAATATAACATGTATGGAAAAATCTTGCCTTGCTTGGCCCCAGGGAGATGGGCTAGATAGTGTAATTGTCACTTTCCCTCTCCAACTTCTAGGACTCTTTGAAGGAAAGTGCCTGAGTGTAGGCATGTCAGAGAGATTGCTTGCCGAGCATTTGCCAGGGGTTTACAAATTGGTCCTTTCGCCACACTGTGTGTGTACTTTAATTCTCTCCCCCTGAAGCTACTCCTTGAGAATGAAGGGTTCCCCGTGCCATTGCCCTGTCTGTATAGAAGAAGAGAGGGCACTCCACAACCACACCTCCAAGTGGGAGGCAGGATTGTGGCACGAGACGAGGCTACAAACTTCACTTTACTGAAGTGAGTGTTACTGAAGACCAAATAACAAACAAACCCCGCACTGCAAAGTCAAGCACTCAAAAGTTAGGAAAATCCCCAGTTAAATAAATTTATCAGTGCACCTTTAATTCCTCTCCTCTGCCCCAAACCCATGGGCATGCATTATGTTACAGTCTTTACTTATAGGATCCATGACAGTTTTTTCCCTCCCTCATACAATGAAGCTGGACAGTGCTCAGTGATTAGGTAGTTATTCAATCTTTCTTTTTATTCACCACAATCACTCCATGGCCCTGTGCCTTCTACAACACACACCAGCCAAACCTTGCACTGAATACAACATCATTAATTTATTCATGGGCATTTCTATGGCGCTTGCCACTGGATTATCCGAGTGCTTCTCAAACACTAATGAATTTATTTTCACCACACCCTTGTGAGATGAGCTGGTATTATCCCTCAGGTACTGAAGCACAAAGAGGCCAAAATTGTCAACAGTGTTCACTAATTTTCAGTGCTAACTTGAAACACCTGGGGCAGGGGTAGGCAACCTATGGCATGCATGCCGAAGGCAGCACGCGAGCTGATTTTCAGTGGCACTCACACTGCCTGGGTCCTGGCCACCAGTCCGGGGGCTCTGCATTTTAATTTAATTTTGAATGAAGCTTCTTAAACATTTTAAAAACCTTATTTACTTTACATACAACAATAGTTTAGTTATATATTATAGACTTATAGAAAGAGACCTTCTAAAAACGTTAAAATGTATGACTGGCACGTGAAACCTTAAATTAGAGTGAATAAACGAAGACTCGGCACACCACTTCTGAAAGGTTGCTGACCCCTGACCTAGGGCCTGATTTTTCAGAGTACTTAGCACTTTATAGTACTGTATAGTTTACTCCCAGTGAATTATTTGGAGAAGGTCTCTAGCCTGTGTGATATATGAGTAGGGTTGCCAGGCATCTGGTTTACGACTGGAACACCTGGTCGAAAAGAGACCCGGGTGGCTCTGGTCAGCACCGCTGACTGGGCCATTAAAAGTCTGTGTTGTGCTGTGGAGCTAAGACAGGCTAGTTCTTACCTGTCCTGGTTGTGCGCTGCACGCTGGAAGTGGCCAGCAGGTCCGGCTCCTAGGCATGGGGGCCACAGGGCTCCACGCACTGTCCCCACCCTGAAGTCCGGCTCCGCACTCCCATTGGCCGTGGTTCCTGGCCAATGGGAGCTGCGGGGGGCGGTGCCTGACCTCCTGCCCCAGCCCAGTGAAAGTGAGCAAGGGTGGGGGAGAGCGAGCCACAGAGGGAGGGAGAATGTAGTGAGCGGGGGGCGGGGCCTCGGGGAAGGGGCGGGGCTAGGGTGTTCGGTTTTGAGCAATTAGAAAGTTGGCAACCCTATATAGGAGGTCAGACTAGATGATCACTGTAATCCCTTGTGGCCTTGGCATCTACAAATCTATGAAAGCCCAGCTCCCAGTGACTTCAGGTGCAACTGTGAGTGCTCAGCATTTCTGCAAATCTGGCCCCAAGTGTCTCAAGTCAGGCACACAGACAGTGAGGATCACACAACTAGTGACTACCTGTAAACGGTTTGGTTTAATAATAATAAATAGGAAGAACAGGCAGCTGCTCGTGAGATGACAAAGGGGATTTTCACCGTCCCAGAAAATATCAACAGTAATGTGCTGGAGGCTTCTGAATGGAGGGAGTTCCAGGGGCTGGGTGTGTGTCGGGATCTTCACTAGCCCTTCCCAGACAGGCTATAGGAGGGATCTCAGGCTGAGGACCATTGGAAGGAGACAAGGCTGGTCAGATTCATTTCTCCCCCTCAGGCCACGGGAGAGAGGAGCCCTGTCCTTTCCCCAGGACGCAGGTTCATTTGGAATTTTGGACTTAGTTCTGGGCACCTCGTGTCCAGAAAGATGAGCAAAGGATAATAAGTGCAGAGCAGAGCAACAAAAATGGTCCAGGGGAGGGGAGAACTGACATATAAAAACTATTAAAAGAGCTAACTGCCGAGCACGACTGAGCTCCTGCTGGGAGTGTGGGGTGTACAGGTGTGTACAAACACCAAGGAGAGAGAGGAATTATGAAGTAACAGTATATCCTGGCATGTGCCTACTGGCACTCCACCCTGTATCTGAGCACGGAGCAACAGGATGAAAGAACGAAAGGAGAGTCTAGACGGAATGTCAGGAAGCTTTTCTTCCCCCTGCAGTGTGTGCAAGGCTGTGGCCAGCTCCCCAACCAGGGTCTGCAATGCACTTGGCACTGCCGCTTATATGCCCGCAGGCAGACAAATCATCCAGGACCTCGCTGTGCATGGCTGCTGACATGACACCAAGGAGCTGATTACCAACAAAATGATTTCTGCCTCTGTTTATATTCTAGAGGAGGCTGTCATGGCACTGGAGAATCAAAGCAAACCAGACCATTTTCTCCAATCATAGGAATGAAAAGCTCAGGCTTGTGCAATGACAGAGGGTTAGTAGAAGTGGAGCTCCCTGTTCATTCAGTCAAAGCAGCCAGGCCTTCCAAGGTCCAAAGCAGACACATCTGACCTACACTGGAACTGAGCAGGGATTTCACTCGCTCGCTACTCCCCTCCCCCTTAAGCTATTCAAGATTTGGAGGAAATAAATCTCTACACTAATTCAGGGAGAGTTTGATCCTCGTCAGCGCAGAACAAATAAAAGGGCTGAACTGGCCTGACATTTTACTGCAGAAGAGAGGTCGTTTTCAGCCACTAATAAAAAGGATTTGACACAGGCTAATAAAGAGAAATGAATTCCTCTAATGGCCTAATTTAGCACATTCAGCAGTGTTCTGCCTGCAAGCCAGGAGGGGAACAGCAAAGAGAGAGTGAGGCTGGGGACGGGAGGGAAGAGCAAGAAATGGAGGGAGGGAAAGAGCATTTCAAATTCCATTTCCTCTTTTTAGTAAAGAGCCGCAGAACAAAAACAGGGCTGGGAATATTCGGTTCTCCTTGTTAAAGAGACAAAGAAATAAAAGGCCCTTCGCAACATGGAAATTACAGTCTTGTGTCACTGATGTAGGTGATTAAAACGCATGTGTTTATTTCTTCGGGGGCTTAAGCCTTTATTTGGTTAAATTACTCCCGCCTTAGTTCTGGCATCTACAAAGATTCCACATATTCCCATATCTAAGAGCAAGTGGGAGTGCTAGCTATTAGAGGTCAGCAGAGCCTGGCGAACTTGCTGAACAGAGACTACACTGCTGTCAAAGAAAAAGACTCACAATTCTGGGAGTAACAATGACATATACCATGAATGGAAAGTGTTTCCTCAAGATTCTGCTTTATGCTTCAAATGGCTGAGTGATTCTAGAGATGGGCCAGGAGTACAAAGGCAGAGGAATAAAAAGTTCCACCAACATTCTCCCTCGTTAGCTAAGCCAAGTTTACAGGAAAGGCAAAGAGTCCCATTAACTGTGAAGAGCATTCGGTCATTGCAAAACACTGAGGAAGGCCTGGAGAATCAGGCCCAGAACCGCAGGATAGGCACCTTCCCACTTGGACTGGAAGAGAATAGGGGCTCTGTCTGCTATAGGGAGTTAAAAATAAAATCTAATTCACTGGGACTCTTGATGCATCCCTGCTGCTCTCGCCCCAGACAGGCTCCCAAATGCCAAGTGCAGACTGTCAACGGGAGACCTGCTGTGCCTGGGCTACACAGAGTGCCCAAGAGAGACATCGCCTCACTGAATAACAGAGCCCCGAGAACATACTTTGTAGAGTGTGAGTAAGAAGGAGAAACTATTTTGTAAAGTTCTTTTTATGAGTGATAAAACTCCTGATCCACTATAAAACCGAGCAGTAACTTCACAGTCACTCAACCATTTTTTTCAGAGTGACCTTGGCAAGGAAGCTAAACTTCAATTACCAACCCGACCAACTGTGCAGCAATCTAGCTGCTGGGCATGGCTTTCCTTCCCCCAGGAGTGACCTTGGAAACCTCTGTTGACTGCAGGGACTTCAGTGATGTTCAGCAGTTAAGCTTTTACAGCCCACACTAACACTTAAGGTATGTCTACAGTGAAAATGCTACTGTGCCGCTGTAGTGCTTCAGGGTAGACACTACCTAGACTGACGTGAGGGGTTCTCCCACTGAAGTAGGTAATCCACCTCCCCAACAGATGACAGTTACTCAATGGAAGTATTCTTCCACTGCCCTACCACTGTCTACACTGGCAGTTAGGTCAGCCTAGCTATGTCTCTCAGTCACCCTGTCACCCCCAAGTGACATAGCTATGCTGATATAGGTTCCCAGTGTAGCCCTTGGAAATAATCATTTAGCAAGGCATTAACTTCAGAATTGTAGCTCAGAAGCCAAGCACCTGCCTTTCACCTACCAAACACTCCAAAGTGTAAAATAACCTCTCCGATCCTACTGTCCTCCTCCACTATGGAGCCAAGCCCATTCGAAGAAGCCTTCATTTGGAATCTTGCTAATTTGGGATCGATAGAGGGAGCTGGCAGGAATGGGCCAGGCACTCAGGCTGGGGAGGCACTGGGTGGAAGTGTGGATAAGACCGTGGGAAACAGTTGTGTGCCCACTACAATGTAGCCCTGCCCCATCTGTTCATCCGATTATCTCATTGCAAGCTCGATTCCAACCTTTGCACCCCCAGAGAACCAACCTTGATCACCTGCTTGTCCACTTCTCCCATAAGCACCATTGCAGTTTTGCCCGTGCCCCCCATCCCACCCCACATGCCCAGGGAAAGCTGCCTGTGCACTCAAATAGAAACTACCAAATCGCCTCAAGCAGAGACTGAGTTTAGGGTGAACCTTCAGAAAGTCACAAAAGCAGTGAGTTAGAATGGAAACTATTATGCAGCCTTAGCTAGAATGGTCGTCACGCAATCTATAGCAATATGGGCAAAAGAGCAGTTAAATAAGTGGGTAGTTTGAAAAGTAACATAAAATTTCAGGAAGGGGGGGGTCTTCTGGTCGAGGCACTAACCTTGAACTCAGAAGCTCAAGGTTCAGTTCCTGGCTCTGGCACAGACTCCCCGTGTGATCTTGAACAAGTCACTTGATCTCTCTGTGCCTCAGTTTCCTTTCTGTAAAATGGAGGCAATAATACTTCCCTATCTCAAAGGGGCTTCGCAAGGATAATGCATAAATCCTTGAGAATGACTCAGGGCTTGTCTATACCACAGAACCGTGGCCAGGACAGCTAGGCTGATAAAGCCCACTAGTGGAAGATGCAGTGGAAGTCAGCAGAAAGAGTTCTTCTGCTAGTTCTCAAAAGACATTAACTAAAGTGACAGAAGCTCTCTTGTGTCTACACTAGGTGTTTTGCCGGCATAGCTGTTTTGGCTGGGGAGCTGATTTTTTCACACGCTTAGCCAACAAAACTGTAGACCAGATCTTAGTCCTGGTTTACACTACAAACTTACGTCAGTATAACTACCTCGCTTGGGGAAAATCCGCACCCCTGAGTGATGCAGTTATACCGACCTGACTCCTGGTGTAGACAGCACTATGTCAACAGGAGAACTTCTCCCATCAACATAGCTACTGCTTCTCAGGGAGGTGGAGCACCTACATTGATGGGAGAAGCTCTCCCATCAGCATAGGTAGTGTCTTCACTTCAGTGCTGTAAGTGTAGACAAGACCTGAGATAATGTGGTAACAGGGTCATATGCATACCTAGATAGGATTAGGTGCACTAAAACATTAAGAAGTGAATATTCCATACAACAAAGGAAAGCTTTTTCTCCAGGGAAAAGGAAAACTGAAATGTCTCTTTGGCCTTCCACACAGGCACAACCTTTCTGCACACTGCACGTACAGATTCATTTTATGTCTTTGGTTTCATTTTGCTCAGAACCCTGGGCAATGTAAACTGCTGTTAATCTCCCTGCAGGTCCAACCCTGGTTATGAAATTTCAGTCTAATTTCCTCCTGCCATATGCATAATGACTAAAAAACTCTATCTTTGGATTGTGGAACATGCAGTTGGTGATGATGTAGAGTGACCAAGCACTGTACTGCTGCTCACACAGTAGACTACAGGAAATTAAGTGCTCTTCAGTGTCCTGTGGTCTTAATTTGTTCAGCTCTGCCTGGGAATGGCGGTTTCCCATTTAGCTCTGAATTTGATGGTCTCTTGCTTAGCTCAGACCATTATCAGGGCTTTAACATTTTTCAGGGTTTCATTTACCCTGTTCTTAACTAGGTCGTGTTAAAAGGCCAAAAAAAAAAAAGGCCGGGGGAAACACCTCTCAACAGGAGTGAACAAGAATTCTTATGATAGACACAAGCAGGTGCATAATTATAATACATAAAAAGTGCATTGTATACTCAATGATTCATAGACTCAAGGCCTGTAGGGACAATTATGATGCTAGTCTGACCTTTACCATAACATTGGCCTAGAATTTCATACAGTGATTCCAGCATCAAGATCAATAAAGTGTGACTGAACTAGAGGAGAGTTATTAGAAAGACGTCCGGTCTTGATTTAAAGACTCCAAATAATGGATTAATTTACCACACACCTTTGATCTGTTTCAATGGTTGATCACCATCACTGTTAAAATCTGTGCTTTATTTCTACTATGATATTTTTCTAGATTCAATGTCCATTGGACCTTGTTCTGCCTTTGGCTGCTAAGGGCTGGTCCACACTAAGCCCCCAGTTCGAACTAAGATACGCAACTTCAGCTACATGAATAACGTAGCTGAAGTCGAAGTATCTTAGTTCGAACTTAAAGGTACTTACCACAGGTCCACACGCGGCAGGCAGGCTCCCCCGTCGACTCCGCCTACTCCTCTCGTGGAGCAGGATTATCGGCGTCAACGGCGAGCACTTCCGGGATTGATTTATCACGTCTAGACAAGACGCGATAAATCGAGCCCAGAAGATCGATTGCTTGCCACTGAACCAGCGGATAAGTATAGACGTACCCCTAATTTAAGGAGCCCTCTACTATCAGAAATCTTCTCCCCATGGAGGTACTTACAAAAAAGGCGCATCAAACTCATTCTGTGGCAAGGGCCAAATTAACCTTTTAGCCATCTTGCCTAACTGCAGAATGCGCCTCTTCAGGTAGTGAAGTTAAATATTAGGGATGATTGAGTGTTTTCCATTACAACTGCAGGTCAATAGAAAGTTGTGCTTTGCTGAAACACAAGTTTTCGTGGAACTTGTCTGTTTGAAAAACTGAAAACCTCAAAACCAAAGACTTCTTGGCCAAAACCAAACTGATTGTCTGATGTCATCATTGACATCAGTGCAAAGTGAGTGCAAATTGGCTGTAAGATCCTATCTAGTCAGAATGGTGCAGGTGCAAGTTATTATATTCGGTTCAATATACAATTTACAGAGCAAAGACAGCTGAGTAAGAAATGCTATTTTTGATGTGTGATGAAGAACATAAAGAATGAGGAAACAGGAGGGACAAAGTCCAGCAGCGCAAAGGTGGTGAGAGGGAGCTGTGGCAGGTCATTGTGAAGGCTGAGGCAGTGGAGAAAGATTAGATAAAAGGGAGTAGATTTCATTTTATATTCAGAGTTTTATTTCAATCTTATATGATGAACCATGCAGGACATTTTCACAGGCTGTTTGTATATCGCTGTTAAATTTGATCTGCACTTACTTTTATTTCAAAGTAAGATAGACTCCACACATACCTTCTTACATCATGAGACTTGGTCCTGGTCTGAAACCTACCATATGTTGATTCTCTATGCATCTGCCTTTCACCTACCAAACACTCCAAAGTGTAAACTAGCCTTTCCGATCCTACTGTCTTCCTCCACTATGGAGCCAAGCCCATTAGAAGAAGCCTTCATTTGGAATCTTGCTAATTTGGGATCGATAGAGGGAGCTGGCAGGAATGGGCCAGGCACTCAGGCTGGGGAGGCACTGGGTGGAAGTGTGGATAAGACAGTAGGAAACAGTTGTGTGCCCACTACAATGTAGCCCTGCCCCATCTGTTCATCCTATTATCTCATTGCAAGCTCGATTCCAACCTTTGCACCTCCAGAGAACCAAATTTGATCACCTGCTTGTCCACTTCTCCCATAAGCACCATTGCAGTTTTGCCCTTGCCCCCCACCCCACCCCACCCCACCCGTCCAGGGAAAGCTGTCTGTGCACTCAAATAGAAACTACCAAATCTGAGTAAGAAATGCTATTTTTGATGTGTGATGAAGAACACAAAGAATGAGGAAACAGGAGGGACAAAGTCCAGCAGCACAAAGGTGGTGAGAGGGAGCTGTGGCAGGTCATTGTGAAGGCTGAGGCAGTGGAGAAAGATTAGATAAAAGGGAGTAGATTTCATTTTATATTCGGAGTTTTATTTCAATCTTATATGATGAACCACGCAGGACATTTTCACAGGCTGTTTGTATATCGCTGTTAAATTTGATCTGCACTTACTTTTATTTCAAAGTAAGATAGACTCCACACGTATCTTCTTACATCATGAGACTTGGTGCTGGTCTGAAACCTACCATATGTTGATTCTCTACGCATCTGCTGGTGTTACCAGGGAAAGACACAGACAGACAGATTTTATTTTTGTGCCTTTTCTTTTATGTTTGATGGTTGTAATTTTTATTTGTATTGTTATGGCAGGTGTTTTATTACACATAGTCTCCCCACATTCTTTTTCTTAGCTTTTAAGCTAACATTTAGTTTGGTGAAGACATGCTGTGTTGTTGACAGTTTTGGAGATGCAAGGCTCTGTGTAGAGGCAGTGGTCCTTGGATGGAAAGCTGGGTCAGCATCAGGATAGTTTTCTTTCTGTCGTAGTCTCTGATTAGAGTCAATTTTTGAGGCAGAGTTGCTCTCTGGGAACCAGGCATTCATATTGGGCTGAGAATCCTCAAAGAAGGGATTGCCCTGCATTCTGTTCGCCTCAGTTCCGGGACTGGTGTATATGTTTAATTAACACAAATTACACTTAGGGATTGTTTACACTTGACAGCTGTTTCAGATTAAGGTAGAGTGTGAATTTAGAAAGTGAAGTAGCTGTGCCCAAATAACATGTCTGAGCACTCTTATACCAGAATTAAGAGTACCTTCTTCCTGTTTAGCTTACCACTGGCCTGTTCCTGGAATTTATTCCAGAATAACACTATGTGTAGACAAGCCCTTAGAGTATATGACGATTCTGAATCACTGATTTCTCCTCCACTGTGAAGCTGACCTGCAAGGTCTCAGACAACTGCCACTGCTCAGCTGATGGGGTTCACTGGTATCAGAAGAAGGAGATATTGTATATTTGAATAGAACATAACATAAAAACATAAGAACGGCCATACTGGGTCAGATCCAAGGTCCATCCAACCCAGCATCCTGTCCTCTGACAGTGGCCAATGCAATGTGCCCCACAGGGCACGAACAGAACAGGCAATCATCGAGTGATCCATTCCTCGTCGCCCATTCCCAGCTTCTGGAAAATAGAGGCTAGGGACATCATCACTGCCCATCCTGGCAAATAGCCATTCATGGACCTATCCTCCATGAACGTATCTAGTTCTTTTTTGAACCCTGCTATAAGTCTTGACCTTCACAACATCCTCTGGCAAGGAGTTCACAGGTTGACTGTGCATTCTATTAATTTCATTTGGTGACCCCTAGTTCTTGTGTTATGAGAAGAAGAAAATAACACTTCCTTATTTACTTTCTCCACACCAGTCATGATTTTATAAACCTCTATCATATCCCCCCACTTAGTCGTCTTTTTTCCAAGCTGAAAAGTTCCAGTCTTATTAATCTCTCCTCATACAGAAGCTGTTCCATACCCCTAATCATTTTTGTTGCCCTTTTCTGAACCTTTTCCAATTCCAATATATCTTTTTTGAGATGGGGCGATGACATCTACATGTATTATTCAAGATGTGGGCGTACCATGGATTTATATAGAGGCAATATGGTATTTTCTGTCTTATTATCTATCCCTTTCTTAATGATTCCCAACATTCTGTTCGCCTTTTTGATGCTCGCTGCACATTGAGTGGATGTTTTTGGAGAACTAGCCACAATGACTCCAAGATCTGTTTCTTGAGTGGTGGTAGCTAATTTAGACCCCATCATTGTATATGTATAATTGGGATTATGTTTTCCAATGTGCATTACTTTGCATTTATCAACATTGAATTTCATCTGTCATTTTGTTGCCCAGTCACCTAGTTCTGAGAGATCCTTTTGTAGCTCTTCGCAGTCTGCCTGGAACTTAACTACCTTGAGTAGTTGTGTATCATCTTCAAATTTTGCCATCTCACTGTTTACCCCTTTTCCAGATCATTTATTAATATGTTGAATAGGACTGGTCCCAGTACAGATCCCTGGGGGAAACCACTATTTACTTAGCTGCATTCTGAAAACTGACAATTTATTCCTACCCTTGATTTCTTATCTTTTCACCAGTTACCAATCCATGAGAGGACCTTCCCTCTTATCCCATGACTGCTTAATTTCCTTAAGAGTCTTTGGTGAGGGACCTTGTCAAAGGCTTTCTGAAAATCTAAATACACTATACCCACTGGATCCCCCTTGTCCACATGCTTGTTGACCCCCTCAAAGAATTCTAGTAGATTGGTGAGGCATGATTTCCCTTTACAAAAACCATATTGACTCTCCCCCAACAAATTATGTTCATCTGTGTGTCTGACAATTTTGTTCTTGACTATAGTTTCAACTAGTTTGCCCGGTACTGAAGTCAGGCTTACTGGCCTGTATTGCCGGGGTCACCTCTGGAGCCCTTTTTAAAAATTGGTGTCACATTATCTATCCTCCAGTCATTTGGTACAGAAGCTGATTTAAATGATAGGTTACAGACTACAGTTAGTAGTCCTGCAATTTCACATTTGAGTTCTTTCAGAACTCTTGGGTGAATACCATCTGGTCCTGGTGACTTATTATTGTTTAGTTTATCAATCTGTTCCAAAACCTCCTCTAATTACACCCCAATCTGGGACAGTTCCTCAGATCTGGCATCCAAAAAGAATGGCTCAGGTTTGGAAATCTCCATCACATCCTCAACCGTGATGACCGATGCAAATAATTAATTTAGGGCATAGCTACACTTGCAGATGTAGAGCGCTTTGAGTTAAACCAGCCTTCGGAGAGTGCAGTAGGGAAAGCGCTGCAGTCTGTCCACACAGACAGCTGCAGTCGCACTGGCGTGGCCACATTTGCGGCACTTGCAGCAGCATTGGGAGTGGTGCATTATGAGCAGCTATCCCACAGAGCACCTCTTCCCATTCTGGCGCTGTGGCTTGTGGGAAGGGGAGCAGGATTCTGGGTCTTGTCCCAACGCCCCATGATGCATCGGTTTGCATCCCAGCAATCCTGTGCTTCCATCCACATTTGGTGCCATCTTTCAATGTTTTTTTGTGCTACACGCTCTGTCTTCCCTTTTGGTCTGCGGGAATGGAGCCCGAACTGCTGAGGAATATGCAGACAAGTCTTGCCAGCACGTCACGTTTGGCAGTCGAGTTATTCCTTAAGATCCAAACTGACATTGAGGACTCCAATGATGATATCAACTTGAGTAACGCATATGACACGAGACTGCTTGTGGCATTCACGGACATGCTCACCACCGTGGAATGCCGCTTTTGGGCTTGGGAAACAAGCACTGAGTGGTGGGATCACATCATCATGCAAATCTGGGATGACGAGCAGTGGCTGCAGAACTTTTGGATGAGAAAAGCCACTTTCATGGGACTATGTGATGAGCTCGCCCCCACCCTGTGGCACAAGGACACGGGATTGAGAGCTGTCCTGACGGTGGAGAAGCGGGTGGCTATTGCAATCTGGAAACTGGTAACTCCAGACAGCTACCGATTGGTCGCTCAGCAGTCTGGAGTGGGAAGGTCTACCGTTGGAATTGTGTTGATGCAAGTTTGCAGGGGCATTAATCACATCCTGCTCAGAAGAACCGTGACTCTGGGTAACGTGCATGACATTGTGGCTGGCTTTCCACAAATAGGTTTCCCTAACTGCGGAGGGGTGATAGATGGGATGCATATTCCAATTCTGGCACCAGCCCACCTAGCCTCTGAGTACATTAATTGGAATGGGTATTTCTCTATGGTTCTCCAGGCGCTTCTTGATCACCATGGGCATTTCATTGACATTAACGCAGGCTGGCCCGGAAAGGTGCATCTTTCGGAACACTGGCCTGTTCAGGAAGCTGCAAGTTGGGACTTTTTTCCCACACCAGAAGATCACCATAGGTGAAGTTAAAATGCCCAATGTGATCCTTGGAGACCCTGCTTACCCTTTAAGGTCGTGGCTCATGAAACCCTACATAGGGAGCCTTGACAGCAGCAAGGAGCGGTTCAACAACAAGCTGAGCTGGTGCAGAATGATTGTGGAGTGTGCTTTCGGCTGTTTAAAGGGCCGCTGGTTCTCTCTGTATGGGAAGCTGGACGTGGCTGATGACAACATCCCCGCAGTTATATCTGCATGCTGTACCCATCTTTAAAAAAGGAAAGAAGGAGAATCCAGGGAACTGCAGACCGGTCAGCCTCACCTCAGTCCCTGGAAAGATCATGGAGCAGGTCCTCAGAGAATCCATTTTGAAGCACTTGGAGGAGAGGAAGGTGATGAGGACCAGTCAACATGGATTCACCAAGGGCAAGTCATACCTGACCAACCTGATTGGTATCTATGATGAGATAACTGGCTCTGTGGATATGGGGAAAGCAGTGCACATGATATACCTTGACTTTACCAAAGCTTTTGAAATGATCTCCCACAGTATTCTTGCCAGCAAGTTAAAGAAGTATGGATTGGATAAGGTGGATAGAAAGCTGGCTAGATCATCAGGCTCAACGGATAGTGATCAATGTCTAGTTGGCAGCTGGTATCAAGCGGAGTGTTCCAGGGGTTGGTCCTGGGGCCGGTTTTGTTCAACATCTTCATTAATGATCTGGATGACGGGATGGACTGCACCCTCAACAAGTTCGTGGATGACACTAAGCTGGGGGGAGAGGTAGATATGGTGGAGGATAGGGATACAGTCCAGAGTGACCTAGACAAATTGGAGGATTGGGCCAAAAGAAATCTGATGAGGTTCAACAAGGAAAAGTGCAGAGTCCTGAACTTAGGACGGGAGAATTCCAGGCACTGCTACAGGCTGGGGACCAACTGGCTGAGCAGCAGTTCTGCAGAAAGGAACCTGGGGATTACAGTGGACGAGAAGCTGGATATGAGTCAACAGTGTGCCCTTGTTGCCAGGAAGGCTAACGGCATATTGGGCTGCATTAGTAGAAGCGTTGCCAGCAGATCAAGGGAAGTGATTATTCCTCTCTATTCAGCACTGGTGAGGCCACATCTGGAGTACTGCATCCAGTTTTGGGCCCCCCACTATAGAAACGATGTGGACAAATTGGAGAGTCCAATTCATTGCGGAGGGCAACGAAAATGATTAGGGAACTGGGGCACATGACTTATGAGTAGAGGCTGAGGGAACTGGGGTTATTTAGTCTGCAGAAGAGAAGAGTGGGGGGGGGGGATTTGATAGCAGTCTTCAACTACCTGAAGCGGAGTTCCAAAGAGGATGGATCTAGACTGTTCTCAGTGGTGGCAGATGACAGAACAAGGAGCAATGGTCTCAAGTTGCAGTGGTGGAGGTCTAGGTTGGATATTAGGAAATTCTTTTTCACTAAGAGGATGGCGAAGCACTGGAATGGGTTACCTCAGGAGGTGGTGGAATCTCCATCCTTAGAGGTTTTTAAGTCCCGACTTGACAAAGCCCTGGCTGGAACGATTTAGTTGGGTTGGTCCTGCTTTGAGCAGGGGGTTGGACTAGATGACGTCCTGAGGTCTCTTCTAAACCTAATCTTCTATGATTCTAACCCTCCACAATGATCTCCAGGTCATTTTCCTGATGATTTCTTCCAACGTACATTGCTTTGTTTTTTTAACAAAGTTGAATTTCACCTGCCATTGTGTTGCCCATTCATCTAGCTTGGTTTAGGCCTTCTGACATTACGCACTTTTCCCTGAGTCTGATGAACCTACATAATTTTGTATCTTCTGCAAATTTTGCCACCCCCATGCTCACCCTCTTTTCTAGATCATGAATAAATATATTAGACAAAACCAGTTAAAGACGCTGGCATTGGGGTGCCACCCCCACCGTTAATCTTTTATTATGCCGACAATTAAGCATTTATTCCTCCTCTTTGTTTTCTCTCTTAGTAAGCTTCTGATCCCTGACAGTACTTTTCTTACCCTTCGGCTGATTGTGAAGGACTTTATCAAAAGCTTTTTAAAGTTAAGATAAAGGTTCATTGGGTAGCTGTAGTTTTTTTTTTACATAGCCAGATAATTGATTAGAGACATATGATTATCCTTTCCATGCTGCTTTATTCTTCTCATACACTGTTCATCTATATGTTTTATAATAATTCTATTAATTATCATTCCAACCAATTTTCCTGGTACAATTCACTGGTCTGCAATTCACAGTATCACCCCAAATGTCTCTTATAATGATAATGTGACAGGGCACCCCATATTCTTCATAGTGATATTATGATATGAATATATCATAATTATGATGTATTGTATGCAAGATAAGGCATGTGGGGTGTCATTGGAAAAGTTATGATTTGCTGAATATAATTATCCTATTTGTTTGCATATATCATTTTTGTATCTGAAGTTATGAATATTGACTATGGATCTGTAATGGGCTTACTCTGGAAAACACCCACAGCCAGCCTTTCAGGTACAACAAGGAAGAAGCCAGATGGGACTGATGGCCCATCAGCAAAGACAATGGACTGTGGAATAGCTTAGCCTTCCTGTGGGCATTTTGCCCAGCCTGTAAGAAATGGCTGCTATAACAGAAATGTGACCAGACCACGTCTCTGGACTCCATCTTGTGATGTCAGTATTCTTCCACAAACCGGTCTGGGAACCAAGTTTTGAAACAAAGGATTCTTGCCATATGCTAAAGCTATATAAGGCAGGGACTGACATCATCCATGGTTCTTCACTCCCCACACAAGAAGACACCTGGAAACACCTGAGGAACAAAGACTGAACTGGGGGAAGTGCTGGACCCAGGCTAAAGGGATTTCTAGCCTGTTTATGAAAGACCTGGGGATTCCAAGCTGTAAAGCAAGTGCAGTTTGTCCCATAAGAATCTGTAGTGTGCCTGTCTCATCAGCCAAGATGAGAATTTTCTAGTTCATATCCTATATTTTTGGTATCTTAGACTTAGTTGTGTTTTGTTTATTTACTTGTTTATCTGCTTTGATCTGTTTGCTATCACTTAAAATTACGCTGTCAAGCAATAAAAAGAATTAATTGCCATTGATCACGCTGTTAACCAACAATAGAATACCATTTATTTTAAATATTTTTGGGTGTTTACTATATTTTCAAATATATTAATTTCAGTTACAACACAGAATACAAAGTGTACAGTGATTACAAATGTTTGCACTGTAAAAAACAAAAAAAATGTATTTTTCAATTCACCTCATACAAGTACTGTAGTGCAATCTCTTTATCATGAAAGTTGAACTTACAAATGTAGAATTATTTACAAGAAAAACTGCATTCAAAAATAAAACTATGTAAAACTTTAGAGTACAAGTCCACTCAGTCCTACTTCTTGGTCAGCCAATCACTCAGACAAACAAGGTTGGTTACAATTTGCAGGAGATAATGCTGCCTGCTTCTTGTTTACATTGTCATCTGAAAGTGAAAACAGGCATTTGCTTGACACTGTTTTAGCTGGCATTGCAAGGTATTTACATGCCAGATGCGCTAAAGATTCATATGTCCCTTCATGCTTCAACCGCCATTCCAGAGGACATGCGTCCATGCTGATGACGGGTTCTGCTTGATAACAATCCAAAGCACTGCAGACTGATGCATGTTCATTTTCATCATCTGAGTCAGATGCCACTAGCAGAAGGTTGATGTTCTTTTTTGGTGGTTTGGGTTCTGTAGTTTCCGCATCACAGTGTTGCTCTTTTAAGACTTCTGAAAGCATGCTCCACACCTCATCCCTCTCCGATTTTGGACGGCATTTCAGAATCTTAAACCTTGGGTCGAGTGCTGTAGCTATTTTTAGAAATCTCACATTGGTACCTTCTTTGCGTTTTGTCAAATCTGCTGTGAGAGTCTTCTTAAAACGAACATGTGCTGGGTCATCATCCGAGTCTGCTATAACATGAAATATATGCAGAATGCGGGTAAAACAGATCAGGAGACATACAATTCTCCCCCCAAGGAGTACAGTGACAAATTTAATTGACACATTTTTTTAACAAGCATCATCCGCATGAAAGCATGTCCTCTAGAATGGTGGCCAAAGCATGAACGGGCATAAGAATGTTTAGCATATCTGGCATGTAAATACCTTGCAACGCCGGCTACAAGTGTCAGGCAAACGCCTGTTCTCACTTTCAGGTAACATTGTAAATAGGAAGCAGGCAGCAGTATCTCCCATCAATGTAAACAAACTTGTTTGTCTTAGCGATTGGCAGAATAAGAAGTAGGACTGGGTGGACTTGTAGGCGCTAAAGTTTTACACTGTTTTGTTTTTGAGTGCAGTTATGTAACCAAAAAAAAAAATCTGCATTTGTAAGTTACAGTTTCGCGATAAAGAGACTTCACTTCAGTACTTGTATGAGGTGAATTGAAAAATACTATTTCTTTTATTTATAATTTTTTACAGTGCATATATTTGTAATTAAAAATAATAATATAAAGTGAGCACTGTGCACTTTGTATTCTGTGTTGTAATTGAAATCAATAATGAAAATGTAGAAAAACAGCCAAAAATATTTAATAAATTTCAATTGATATTCTACAGTTACAAGTGTGATTAATCGTGACTAATTTTTTTAAACGCGAATAATTTTTTTGAGTTAATCGCATGAGTTAACTGTGATTAATTGACAGCCCTACTTAAAATCTATCTTTTGTAGTTAATATACTTATTTTATGTTTTAATCCAAACCAGTAAGCTTTGACCGGAGTGCTTATTGGTTACCACAAGTGTGCATTGTTCTCTTCACATTGAGGGAGAGACGGATCGTGGGCAGGACGGTACTGCTCTGGGGTCCTAGGCTGGGAAGCTGGTGGTTAGAGAGCCTGGGTGTAACTGCAGCTGGGTATGTCCCTGCCTGTGTGAGTGCTGGTGAAAGTGCAGGCTGGAGGGCTTTACAGCTTCTCACAGCCGCACAGTGTGAGAGGGAGCCCAGGCTGGAGGGTCAGGGGGCTCAGTGGTACCCCAGTTCCAGGTAGCACCCCAGCGCGGGACCCATCACAGATAGGTGTATTTGTTAGTGTCCAATCCACCAATCTAGTAGCTGATTTTAATGAGCAATGTAAGCCACTCAGTCACATGTATACCAGACACATTAATTTCTGCAGAGCACTTGGAGGTACCAGCTGGGCCTGGTAACTTGTTGCTTTTTAATTGATCAGATTCTTCCAGCAGCCATTCTGCTGGCATCTTAGTCCCTAGCAATACCTCATCTTTATCACCTTAACTATCCAGGGCAGGTATCCTCTGGGGATATCCTTATCATCCTTAATTGTTCCCTTTACTCACTGGTAGCCCAGCAGACTCAAAGATTCCCTCACAGGCCTTCTGCTTCACAGATACTGAAAGTTTTGTTATTTGTTTTTATATCTTTGGTTAACTGCTCTTCAAATTCCTTTAACCTTCAAATTCTCTATTTTTTATTTCACCGTTTACCTTCTATGGTTTATGTTTCTTTCCATGGACTTCCTCAGGATTGGATTTCCATTTCTTGAGTGCTACATATTTGGTTCAATTAACCTCTTGAACTTTCCCATTAAATCAGACCGGTTTATTTCTTGCCTTCCTGATCCCTTTTTACGATAAGGGGTCTGTTTCTTTGGGACGCTACTACTGTTCCTGGAGTAGCCTCCAAGAATTTTAATTCCCTCACTTTAGACTTTAGGGCAGGAGCCTCATCTTTTACAATTCCCGTTTCTGAAAGTGCACGACTAATAAATCTTTTCCTATCTATGTGGTATGTGGGTCCATTGGCCAAAACGCTTTCTTAAGGGGGGTGAGATGCTACTGCAGCTCCAGAGCTCCCCTGCTACTCAAGGCCCTGCCCATCCCCCAGGCTTCTCACAGGAGGCATCTGAAGAAGTGAGGTTTTTACCCATGAAAGCTTATGCCCAAATAAATCTGTTAGTCTTTAAGGTGCCACCAGACTCCTTGTAGTTTTTGTAGATACAGACTAACACGGCTACCCCCCGATACAGGAGGCAAGGTTTGTCTAATTGATATATTTGCAACACCTACCTTACAGTACGTGCGACTGCAATAGAGGTTTGAATGGAAATCCCATTTGCGGAGTAATTGAAGTATGAACTCCACCTGTGAGTGTTCGTCCCTACTAGTACTGTCACAGATAAAGTAACCCTGAGAATTTCCCAAACCCAGGTATCAGTTCTTAACTGGCTTTACATTACATCTGAAGACATTCTAAGTTCCTCCCATTCTGATGATATCACTGTTTCCATAGTAACTAGTGTATTTCAGAGGGGGAAAGTGGGGGGGAGATTGAAAAGCCCAACACAGTAAGTAGCGTGAACAAAATATGTGATGATATGAGGAGTGCTATGAAGTTTCCTGAATGGTTTTGCCACATGTGAGCAATGTTGGCATCCCAAGCTAATGGCAGTGAAAACTTCAGGGCACCTCATTTTGAGCACTACAAAAATAAATACAATTAGCACAGATGTGCATCTGATCCTCAAATCTTCTCAGATTATTTTGCAATCATTAATCTCAGCCAAAGAGGCTCTTTAGGGCTGCTGCCTTGCTGATTAACTAAAGAGATGCTCCCATATGATCCAATTAGAATCAGACTTCTTTCCCATATTTCAGATCAGAGGGAAGCAATACATTTTATTAACACATTGCTCTGTACACGCACAAGTTAACAGCATATCATGTGCCTCATTCAGCTTCCCTTCTTCTATCTTTTGCTGAACAAAAATACCTCTCTCGGAATGATTCTGCTGGGGTTTCTGAGTGTGTGTGTGCACGCACGTGTGTGTGAGAGAGAATAAATTAAGCTCCCCAAATATTTTTCCTTTATCTGTTCTTTAAGAGCAGAGCATAAAAGCTAGGAGCTCAGGCGTTAATTTGAATTGAATGGGGCCTTGTTAAATTTATTGACATGAAATGAAAAACCCCCAATGTGGTTTTGAACTGTCATGCTCTCCAGAGGCAAGACATTTTAATTTAATCCCTCCCCTCTTAACCTCCAGGCATTCAGTGTGACGTACAAGGTTTCCAGTGAGCCATTCAATTCTTCCACTCTTCATCCTGGCTCCATTTCTCTTTTCTATCCTGAATGACAGCAATTGATTCCCCCTCTTCCCTCGATTTCCTTTTATAAAATACAAATATACCGCCTATTACAACAATGTTAAGGGACTGAAATAAACAAAAGCAGAAGATGCCAGCGTTCAGGCAGTCTCACCACTGGGTGCAATTCAACCTGGTTTTGGCACACAGTTGGACCTGCTCCCTAAGAGGCAATACAGAGGCCAGACATAAATTGTGATCAGATTCACTACCCACATACTCTGCAATGATGCCTAAGCTGAACCCATTCCCCACATGACCTGAGGTGCCTAGGCATGGTGCCAACATGTTCTGTGGTGGCGAGGCAGGGCATGTAATCAAAACCACTTCTTCCAGTGCCTGTGTTTGGCACATGATAGGAGCAATCCTTACCAGCCCTGCAGTGCCTAGCTACAACGTGTGAGCATGGTGAAATGCCCAGCCAGGACAGGTTGGCCCTGGTAGTCTGGCCCATATGCCTTGTCTCAATAAATGGGTGCAAGTGTGTAAGTCTATGTGGGAGCTCCCCTGAGTGTGGAAGGTGAGATAGAAAAATCAATTTGTTTCAATGCAGTGTGATGAACAGAGGAACTCATTAAATATCATATGGACATGTAACCAAAATATGAATGATATGATGAATTTTTAAAAAGACAGGATGTAAGCCAAGACAAGTGAGTATGTTTCAGAGCAGAGATCCAGTCAGGGTCTATTAACTTTTCCAACCACAGGCCACAGGCCCATCTACAAACAACACCACCTCCATCAAACGGGACATTAAACAGGACCTTCTGGTAGCCAAAAGCAAGTTTTTGGCAGTACCTTGTCTTCGTGTCCATACAGTTGTTCTTTTTTGTAGATTCTGAATATCAAAACCTTAAATTCAAAGAAACTGCCTGAGCACCCTTGTCACTGGTAAACATTCTGAAATCTGAACACTTCTTAACACTCCTCTCGTGATTCACAAGCCAGATGACAGTGACACCACATTCATCTAATTCAATTATTATTAATGAAAACTTCAGACAATTATTTTGTTAACAAACATAATTAAGCAGGAGGTACATATGTCTGTATTAGCAGTATATCCTGCCATCCCCATCCTCCCTCCAAAACGAGAGACAGCACTCTCACAGCAAGCTCTCACAACAGGCTCATTTAACAAATTCTTACATATTCATTCATGAGAATTACTTTTCAAATATTGGACAATTATAGACATTAACAGATTATAAACTAAAAACACGGCCAACTGTTTTCTTCGTTCATCCTTGGTTTTCTTTTATGCTTCTGGAGTGACGTGCATTGAAGCCACCTTCATGAGGTATGGACTGAGCCATGGTGGCATAATTGGGATCACACTGAAACCAGAGTTGCTCAGGACTCAGCCTCCACATATGCTGTGGCTGGTGGAAGACATTGCAAACATAAATGAATTCAAGCACCATGCCTAGCCACCACAGGACATTGTTGGTCCAGTTAAACACAATGCTCTTGTGAGAATGATGCACCTTGTACAGCTATGAGATGTGTCTGTAACAGTGCCAAACTGCCATGCCCCATATTCTGGGCACACCAAGGCAGTGTGGGGTGTTCAGGAGCGGCGCCAGGGTTTTTGGCGCCCTAAGCAGGGGTCCTTCTGCGCTCCCGGTCGTTGTCAGCAATTCTGCGGCGAGGGGTCCTTCCGTGCTTCCTGTCTTTGGGGCACTTCGCCGGCGGGTCCCAGAGGGAGTGAAGGACCCGCCACAGAATTGCCGCCAAAGACCAGGAGCACGGAAGGACCCCCCGCTGCCAAATTGCCGCCCCCCCCCAAATCCTGGTGCCCTAGGCAACCGCCTAGGTCGCTTAAATGGAAGCGCCGGCCGTGGGGGTGTTGCACTGACCTGACAAAATCAGTTTCAGTATTTGCAGATAGAAATGGCAAGGACAAGTAGCAACCTGTATTACTCAGTTTAGGACACTCAACTGCAGTTTGAATGAGAAAAAAACACTAGTAAACATTTATAATGATTCCAAAATGAAGTATTTGGTTAAAATTGTTATCATGATCATTATTACTATTTTGTTAAAGACATATAATTATCATGTGTAAAATATTTTTCATGGTAAAAAAGGTGGACAGTGTATCAAATGATAGGTAATTTAGTTACAAGAGTGTTTACCATGTAAATGTTTGCTATTACATTATGGCAGGAATAAATAAGTGAAAACAATACCAGGAACATTCCACACGTTTTCATGAAGTTTAAACATCTGAATCCACACTTATACATCCAACCATTACTTTGATCTACACAAGGGAATTGACCTGAATACACTCCAGTATGACTTGGTCAGCCAGTGACACAACTATACCTGTGCTGGAGCCTGCATCATCCCACAAGCCGACATGGAGGGTTCACATGTGTGCCAAAAAGGAAAGGAGACAGAGCTGAGCCTCACAAGGCTTAATTTCTGAGAATCATAGAATCATAGAATATCAGGGTTGGAAGGGACCTCAGGAGGTCATCTAGTCCAACCCCCTGCTCAAAGCAGGACCAACCCCAACTAAATCATCCCACCAGGGTTTTGTCAAGATGGGCCTTAAAAACCTCTAAGGATGTTGTCAAGGCTGATTCCCCCCTCTGGCACTTTGAGTGCAGAAGGTGGGGGCCTGCAAGGATTCTAAAATTTAATACTGGCCACTCCAGGCTGGTATTAAACTCCCAATGTCACAGCTTCTCTCTGACCTTGGATGGATAGATGCTGCTAACACCCAAGTGTAAAAAACCCCTTTGGACCCAGGAAGGTGCACTTGGGAATTCCTCCCTGGGGGGTACCCTCAAGCCCTTTCACCCCCCTCCGGGGAAGAGCTGAGAAAGAAAACAAAGGAAATCAGCTGGTGCCACCAGCTAATTAAACAACATGTGCACAAACCTCTTAGGACACAAAAAAACCCAAATCCTGTTCTTTAAAAAGGTAAATTTGATTAAAAACCAAAAGAAAGAAAACACATCCGGAACTTAAGCTATTGCTAGATTTAAAAAGAGCAAATATAATAATTAAGCATCAAGAATGGTTTTCCTGAGGTCCAGCTTAAAGGTTACAAGCAAAACAAAAGCACCTGGGGTTAGCACAACGGAGTCCACAAGCCATAAAGAAATAAAAGACATAAACCTAACTGCGTTTTCCTAGACATTTCCTGATCTACTTACATATCTGGGGGTTTAAAATAAGTAGTTTCTAGGTATGATCTGATGGTTTTTCATACCTGGCTTAAAGCTTCTTACAGCATAGTTCAGCCCTTTTCCTGCTCTGTATCTCCTCTCTCCAGAGAACAACAGACAGACAAACAAAGGGAAAGTTTTTTTCCCCAATTTTAAAAAGTTCTAGCCCTCCCATTGGCTCTTTTGGTCAGGTGTCCACTCCCTTCCTTTCACCTGTGGGCTTTTTTTTTAACCCTTTACAGGTAAAACAAGTAGAGAATAGCTACTAACAGAGATTTTACAGCCAACTGGCTGGCTGGATGTCCAAAAAAGGGAGCTAACCGCCCTTCATTTATCACAAATGTAGATTCCACCACCTCCCTAGGTAACCCATTCCAGTGCTTCACCACCCTCCAAGTGAAATAGTTTTTCCTAATATCCAACCTAGACCTCCCCCACTGCAACTTGAGACCATTGCTCCTTGTTCTGTCATCTGCCACCACTGAGAACAGCCGAGCTTCATCTTTTTTGGAACCCCCGCATCAGGTAGCTGAAGGCTACTATCAAATCCCCCCTCACTCTGCTCTTATGCAGACTAAATAAGCCCAATTCCCTCAGCCTCTCCTCATAAGTTATGTGCCCCAGCCCCCTAATCATTTTTGTTGCCATCTGCTGGCCTCTCTCCAATTTCTCCACATCCTTTCTGTAGTGGGGGAGACGGGGGCTCAAAACTGGAAGCAATACTCCAGATTGTGGCCTCACCAGTGCCGAATAGAGGGGCAATGCTCCTACTAATGCAGCCCAATATGCCGTTAGCCTTCTTGGCAATAAGGACACACTGTTGACTTATATCCAGCTTCTCATCCACTGTAATACCAAGGTCCTTTTCTGCAGAACTGACACTTAGCCAGTTGGTCCCCAGCCTGTAGCAGTGCCTGGGATTCTTCTGTCCTAAGTGCAGGACTCTGAATTGTGCTTGTTGAACCTCATCAGATTTCTTTTGGCCCAATCCTCCAATTTGTCTAGGTCACTCTGGATCCTATCCCTACCCTCCAGCGTATCTACCTCTCCCCTCAGCTTAGTGTCATCCGCGAACTTGCTGAGGGTCCAATCCATCCAATCATCTAGATCATTAATGAAGATGTTGAACAAACTCATGAGTCTCTGAGAACTGTGTGAAAGGAATGGGGGAAGCCACCTGAGTGCTACACTGTCTATTCCTGGTTAGGTGTTATTTGGGATTGCCAGTGCTGAAAACAGTTTAGAGATTGTCCATAGGCACAAGCAGTGCTGTTACTGTGCCACAACCTAGTCTGAAATCTGATTACAGAAGATCAAGAATATCAGCAGTGATGTGTTGCTGGAAGGCAAAATGAGCCCCGTCTAGGTCCCAAGAGTTCTGGGGTTTGCTACAAGACCCTTGGCGGATCAATAGCAACGGGGATTGAATCTGTACTGTTTTAAGTATAGACAAGCCCTTAGTATTTAGATTTCTTGCATTTGTATACAAGCACTTATAAAATGTGTCAATATTTAGTTGTCTGCCTTCATGTGATGTACTTTAATGGGATTCTTTTTCATTTGACTGTTTCTCTTCAGTTCCTACCTGTACTTTACCATCTTCTATCCTCTCCTCTTTACTAGGATATAGAGAATCCCCATTAATAGATCCTCTCCTAAGGGACATCTCTGTCTGAACTGTGTTCTCCCCCGTGTCTGTCGGCTTTCCCCCAGCCCTTAGTTTCTCTACTACCTTTTTAATTTTACATGCTAGCAATCTGGTTCCATTTTGGTTTAAGTGGTGCCCATCCTTCCTGTATAGGCTCTCCCTTTCCCAAAAGGTTCCTCAGTTCCTAATTATTCTAAATCCCCCCTCCCAATGCCGCTGTCTCATCCACGCATTGAGACCCTGCAGTTCTGCCTGTCTAACTGGCCCTGCGCATGGAACTGGAAGCATTCAGAGAATTCTACCATGGAGGTCCTGGACTTTAATCTCTTACCTAGCAGTTTACGTTTGGCCTCCAGGACCTCACTCCTACCTTTCCCTATGTCCTTGGTACCTACTCCCACTGGTTTTAATAGGACACGTGCAATGAACTCCACTTTGCACTGCCATCATGTCCAGCCAACATTGGAACATGTGGGGGCAAAAAAAAAGAATTGACAATTGATATAAAATATATAGAGAAGTGCCTCTTCTTAGCATTCAACAGTTCCTTGGAAATATGTTGGTAAATCCCTAATCTGTAACCCCCCAAGTATATCTCCAATGTATTTGAGGGAAATGCTGCTGTTAGCAGCTTGCTAACACTGATTAAAATTATTAATCCTGCTTACAATGTTGTTAAAAAACATTAAGCAGTAAGTTACAAACCCCAAAGGTGAAATAATAAAGAGATTGATCTCAGATGAGAGCGAAAGAGAGAAGTGGTGCCTGCAACAGGCTGCCAGCAATCTGGAAACATCAAAACAAAGTCCCCCAAGTCTAAAAGCCCCAGGCTGACGGTGGCCTTCAAACAAATGCACATAGGCTTGTGCCTACGCAGTAGGATGTGCTTACTGACACCAGCTGAATCTCCCTCTCTGTACCAGGGTTTCCAGCAAGGGGAGAGAACTGGCATCTCCCTTGTCCTGCTGCTTCTGAAAAGACTGAGGGGAAAATTGCTCAGGAGTTGTTGTTTTCGGGGGGGTTTTAAACTGCCATAGACCATTTCTTCTTCTTTTGTCCAGTACATCTATACTCTTCTCAAGCTGCACATAGCAGAAGAAAAAGGTCAGTATAAATTAAACAAGACAGGGTCGTGACCGGTGAAGATCAAAGATACCCATCACATAAGTGAGGGATGGGGAATAACAACAACAACAACTTTTATTTTGAAGTACCCTCCACTGCCACTGAGGAGGGTACTTCAAATAATACACATAAATAAAAACGCCACACAAATGTAATTAACAATATCTGGAAACTCACAAAGCAAAACTCCCAAGGGGTTTGTCCCAGGGCAGGGGCGGCAGGTTTGTATAATTTTTGGTGGTGTCCAGAATGTGTCTAAGTCTCTTCCCTCCTCCCTCCCCCCTCTGGCCCACCTTGTAAACCGATATATATTTTATTAAATAATGTAAAAATGGACTGGAAACTGTAAGCGTTTAACAGTTTCCCTTTATTGCACAATATCACGATCGTAAGAAAAAAATATTTAACTAAGAATATCAACGTTATTAATACTCTTTTGAATACAGAAACAACCAAGCACTCTTTGTTCAATAACCCTCAAAAGCAAATACTTTCTAAAATTAAAACAAATATAGCCCCTTCTTTTGCCATGTTCTTTTGCGATGATCAAGAATTTGTTACTGGGATAAAATGAAGCCACAACGCGCCAGCACTACAAGATTACAAGGGCCAATTAAAAGTGGAAAGTCAGAAGCAGCACTCACCTGCTTCAATATATTATATTTTGTTGTACCTGTTGTGATGAAGTGGGAATGTTCTTAATGTTTTCTCTGAATACTGTGTGGGTGCCTCAGTTTCCCCTGCAAGGTGCCAACTGAAGGTGTTGGAGAACAAAGATCAGGTGGCCTCCTTGCCAGGAAAAGAGACAAAGGCCAGAGGAGGGGCTGGAGGGAGTGTCAGTTTGGAGCTGGCTGGGGAGACGAGGAGAGGCCCAGAACTTGGGTCTGGCTCCCCACCCCCGAAGATGGACCTGACTGAGGGGTCCTGTTTTCTGCACCTACACGCTCTGTTTTAGACTGTGTTCCTGTCATCTAATAAACCTTCTGTTTTACCAGCTGGCTAAGAGTCACATCTGACTGCGGAGTTGGGGTGCAGGGCCCTCTGGCTTTCCCAGGAGCCCCACCTGGGCGGACTCGCTGCGGAAAGCGCACGGTGTGGAAGGGGATGCTGAATGCTCCGAGGTCAGACCCAGGAAGGTGTACGCTTCCTGCCCTGAAGACAGTAGGCTCAGAGAGAGGAGGCTCCCCCAGAGTCCTGACTGGCTTCGTATGAAGTAGTTCCAGAGCATCCCAGCATCCCCTTCCACACCGTGCACTTCCCGCAGCGAATCCACACAGGCACTGACACTCCCTCCAGCCCCTCCTCTGGCCTTTGTCTCTTTTCCAGGCAAGGAGGCCACCTGATCTCTTTGTTCTCCAACACCTTCAGTTGGCACCTTGCAGGGGAGGGGCCCCTGCCATCAGTTGCCAGGAGACAGGTTGTCGGCCATTCTCTGTATAGACAGAATCACACTGGCCCTCTAGGGCTCTGGAACAATCACACCCCCTTATCCCACAATCTAGATCCTTAAGAAATGCATAGGGGAAACTGAGGCACCCACACAGTATTCAGAGAAAACATGAAGAACATTCCCACTTCGTCACACCTGTATACAACCAATTATATACTTTAAAGGGTGTAAAATAATCAAATATTGTGTTAAACACGATCATACCCCAAACTGACCGCCAAATTTAAGTTGCGTGTTTTTCCCCTCAGGTGAGGGCTCTGGGGTGGGGCTGGGGATGAGGGGTTCACAGTGCAGGAGGGGGCTCAGGGCTTGGGGTGCTGAGGGCGCAGGCTCTGGGGTGGGGCATGGCCAGGGATGAGGAGCTTGGGGTGCAGACAAGCTGCCCAAGGGCTAGGGCCAGAGAAGACCTCCCACCCCAACCCTCTCCCCCTGGCAACAGTAAGCTCCGGGGGAGGGACCGCTCCTCTGCCTCTCGCCCCCTCCTCCCCGGCAGCACACTCACTCTGCACCACTGTCACTGCACATGCTCCTAGGGCCCTTCTCAGGTCCAGGAAGCCCCCTCTCCTCCCCTATGGTGGGTACCGGGGGAGAGGGGTTGCATCACGTGTGGCCTCCTCGCCACAGCCTCACTGGGAGTGAGGGATGGGGCTGCCTCTTGCCCAGGGTGGGGCAGGAGTGGGACTGTGGGCGGGCGGATCACAGGGTCAAACACTCACCGAAGCCCCAGCAGCTGCTCAGGTGAGTGAGGTCCGTTCCAGATGTCTCCCGGCCGGAAGCCCCCTTGGCGTCTCCTCCCGGTGGGTGCCGGGGGAGGGCTGCCAAGCACGTGTGTGCCTCCTCCTCCCCTCCTGAGGTGCTCAGTCTGCTGGCGCTGCTCTTGTGCTATAGCCATAGGCAGCAGCAGCCACTGGCAGCACAGGCAGGCAAGGGAGAGCCGCGCGCCACTTTCATTCAGGCAGGGACGCTCCGGGCCTCAGGGGGGAGACCTGCAGGGGGGGGGGGCGGGTGGCAGGCGGGAGCCAGGGCCCGCTCCAAGCAGCTCCGGGGGAGAGACCCAGCTGCAAACATTGGTGGAGCAGGGCCCCCAGCCCTGAATATGCCTGGAGCCCGGGCACCATGGGCCCATACAACTCGCTGCCCATGTCCCAGGGTGCCTGGCCCCTGTGAATGAAGTAGGCCCAGCTCTCCTGGGCCAGAGCAGATGCTCCCATTCTGCCAATTAAGAGGGCAGGGCAGCACCTAGGGCCTATAAATAGTCAGGGAGGCTGTGACTAGGGGAGACCTGCTGTGTCAGAGCTGCCTGGATCAGTCAGGAAGGGCAGTGGAGAGCTGCCAGAGGGACAGGTGGAGAAGCAGAAGTGTTCTAGGGGTGCTGGATCCTCATGAAAGTAGGAGGGCTATGAGGCCCTGCCCCCGCTGTGGGTCTGCCCCTCCTCTTCGTTCCAAGGCCCTGGCCAGGCCAGGGTAACAGCCATCCAGGCTGCTGTGGGGAGCCTTGGCAGACCCTCCACCTGCCTTTGGTGCGGGGCCCGAGAGCACAGGTGTGGTGGGTGACACCAGAGTCTGGTGAGGGGGCGTGCCCAGAAGAGAGCCTGGTGGGGTGTTTCTGCTACACAGAGCAGGGTTTCAGGACTATGTTTGGGACTCTTAGTGTTAGAGTATTTGCATGATGTTTTTATAATAAACCAGGCCCAAGGAGTGCTACTTTTGAGGCAAGGGAGCCTATGGTGGAGTCTGCGGGATTTCTGAAAGGCAAAAGTGAGGCAGGTGCACCTGCCATGCTGTGACCTGCTGCAGGAGGGCACTCCAGGTGGGACTGCCCGATGACAAGGTTCTAATACAAAGGATGGCAATGCAGTAATGAAAGGAAACTAATACAGGACAACCTCTAACACCTTTGGGGGGAAACTGACTTGGGGCTTTTTAAAATTCAGGGCCAGAGGGAGTAAGGGAGATTTCACAGGGAGGAAGATCCACATCCGAGGGCCAAATACTTCAATGTTGTCGTCATCTGTTAACATAGCATACAGTGGCGGAGCATCGTGTAACTGAAGTTAGAATCATAATGTGTACACACAAGGGGGAAAAAAACTAGTAAAAGAAAGGAATTCCATCATGTGAAACCATAGACTCCCGGCATGGGTTTGAACCCAGAACATTCTGAGCAACACTACTGACTTCAACCACCTGCATTGAAGAACTAATGTCATTAGCTGGTAGCAGTAGTAGGCTATTATTCTCAAAGCACACCAGTCACTAGAGGGTGAGATGACGCATACTTCGCCAGTGTTTTGCACAACTGTTCACTAACCTCCAGAAGAATGTTGGAGATCAGAGGACTTAGCCTGGTCTACACTAGAAATTTATGTCAGATTAACTACATTGGTCAGGGGCATAGGCGCCAACTGCATGGGTGCTCCGGGGCTGGAGGACCCACGGGAAAAAATCAGCAGGTGCTCTGCACCCACCGGCAGTCAAGCTCCCCTCGCCTCTTCCCCACCTCCTCCTTGAGCGCGCCGCGTTCCTGCTCCTCCCCCTCTCTCCCAGCATTTCAGGAGGAGGAGCGGGGACACAGTGTGCTCAAGGGAGGAGGCAGGGTGGGGGCAGAGACTTCGGAAAGGGGGTGGGGTGGAAGTGGAGCAGGGGTGTGAAGAGGCAGGGCAGGGGTGGGGATTTGGGGGAAGGGATGGAATGGGGGTGGAGCCATGGGCAGAGGGAGGTCAACCACCCACCGGCAGGAGCAGAAGTTGGCGTCTATGGTTAGGGGTGTGAAAAATTCACACCACCTGAGCAGCGTTGTTAAGCCGACCTAAGTCCCTATGTAGACAGAAGAATTCTTCCCTCAACCCAAATCCCGCTTCTCAGTGAGGTGGATTACCTACACCAACAGGAGAATCCCTCCTGTCGGCACAGATAGTGTCTACATTGAAGCGCTACAGAAGCACATCTGTGCTGCTGTAGCATTTTAAGAGTAGACAAGCCCTGAGAGTTTAGACTCTTGGATGTCAATGGTGTTTTGGATTTACATGGTACTCATTAATGTGTGCATCTCAAAAGTGGGCAGGTAGGATATCTTACAAATATCCTAACCAACTGCACAGATTTGTATATGCATTCTGAGAGAGGGTGTGGCTAAGTGGAAGAGTCCTTGGGTCTGCCATATTTGATATCTGGTTCTTTGTGATGTTGTGCAGTCTCGTCAGTAAAAGGAGGAGGCTTGCTTTCTAGGATAGGGACATATGAGGTCTTGCTCAATAATAAGGTTTGTTAAGTACAAAGGATTATTAACAGAAACAGGAAGATCTATTTTGCTGTGTTTAATGTGGCTCACTAGCTCATGTGATGCAGGAAATTCTGTAGGTCCTAGAAGCACAAACAGTTTGGCTGAAATATTCATAAAACTAAGGGCACAGCTACACTGCAAAACACCCCTCACATCAGTGACTCTCAGTGCCCGGGTCAATTGATTCAGGCTCGCACCACAGGCTAAAAATAGCATAGACTGACTCAGGCTTGCACTGTGGGGCTAAAAATAGCCATGTAGAGGTTCCTGTTTGGGCTGGCATCTGGGCTCTGAGACCCTCCCCCCTCGCTGCGTTTCAGTGCCTGGGCTCTGTGACGTTGTGCAGTCTATATGGTTTTATAAAAACTTGATAATAAGTCAATATAATGTAACTGAGATAGTTTTAGAGAAAATACGGTAATAAGTGAATGTAACGTAACTGGGATATGCCTCATGCAAAAGGTCTCTTGCAAGGTATCATTACAAAGCTTATAATCTACTGAGTATGATCATCTGATTTGTATGAATGTACCACTCTTGTATCTAAAACTAGAAATATAAAATGTAACTCTGAGGGCCTATTGTAATTGTGTAAAGTGTGGACCATTAATGATGGTTTGGAATCTTGATGACTCCCATTGTCTGCAGATGGCTGTATTTACCTGTGAGTCTTCCTGTATATGTGTGTGCTGGCAAGTGGGCAATGAAGTCTTGCAGTGACATGTGATCATGTCACCTGAACTGGAATCCATCTTTAACCTGGTGCTTTTCCAGTGAGGGTGGGTGGAAAACCAGAGAGACAAAGAGTTCCCGCCTTATGCAAAAGATATATAAAGGGGGGAAGAGAACAGAGAGGGGGAGGAGCCATCATGAAGAATCCCCTAGCTATCACCTGAGCTGCAACAAGAGCTGCACCAGGGGAAAGAATTGTGCCCAGGCCTGGAAGGTGTCCAGTCTGAGAAAAACTTACTGAAGCATCTCTGAGGGTGAGATTATCTGTATTCAGTTTGATTAGGCATAGATTTGCGCATTTTATTTTATTTTGCTTGGTGACTTACTTTGTTCTGTCTGTTACTACTTTGAACCACTTAAATCCTACTTTCTGTATTTAATAAAATCACTTTTTATTTAGTAATTTACTCAGAGTATGTATTAATACCTGGGGGGCAAACAACTGTGCATATCTCTCTATCAGTGTTATAGAGGGCGAACAATTTATGAGTTTGCCCTGCATAAGCTTTATGCAGGGTAAAACGGATTTATCTGGGTTTAGACCCCATTGGGAGTTGGGCATCTGAGTGCTAAAGACAAGCACACTTCTGTGAGCTGTTTTCAGGTAAACTTGCAGCTTTGGGACAAGTGATTCAGACCCTGGATCTGTGTCTGGAGCCAGACGGGAGTGTCCGGCTCAGCAAGACAGGGTGCTGGAGTCCTGAGCTGGCAGGGAAAACAGGAGCAGGGGTAGTCTTTGCACATCGTGTGGCAGCTCCCAAGGGGGTTTCTGTGATCCAACCCGTCACAGGCTCCAGCCCAAGCAGGAACCTCTACAGTTGAACCAGGCTCTGAGATGTGATGCCACAGGGTTTTTTGCTATATAGATGTACCCTAAGGGATCAATGTTGAACAAGTTCTACAGTGCATGCACAAATGAGGACTTTCTGTATCTTATAACTTGACAAAATGTGGATGAATTTTCACAGGGACAGTGGAAAGGATCTCTCTGGCTTCCAAGTTTCAAGTTCCTTCTCCAAACCATAGAAGCATTAAACTGTTTAAAAAAATGGCATGGCTACCTGTCACTGACCTCACTGAAAAACAACTGAACAGTTCTCACTCAAATTTCAAAAGAAACAAAACACCAAAACCCTCTGAAGCCAAGAACAAGCATGAAAAATTTCAACCCGCATGGTTAAGGTCTGCAAAAACTGTAACAACTGAAAACACCGTCTTACAATGGAAAATTGTAGGCAATCTTAAACACCACTGCAGCTGCACCTCTAATACCACCAGCCTCCCTTTATTCCAGTGCTTGGATGAGCAGTTAAAGACTGACCAAATATTCTGCCCTGCCCCATGGCACTCTCTACTCTTGAGGTTGGATGGTACATTCAGTGAGCAGAACCTAGATACCTGTATTATATTATTGAGTGCTTAGAGCTTGTGATCAACATTTGTATAACTATAATAATAATGTAGGAGAGGAGGCAGCCACTCCTATCAGCTGTCATGGACATTTTGCAGAGAGAGGCTTTTTCTGTTGCATTTTTTTTTATTCCAGATATTTTCTTTTCTCATACATACCTGCTGGAGTAGCACCAGCTAACCTAGTTACTAAGTGCATTTACTGGGAGTGCCTACCTGTTTAGTCTACTTCAATGCCCACAAAAAGACATCACTTTAGCTTTTATGCAGCTACCAGAAATGTTCCTCAGTTTCAAGGCCTCGGTTGCCCTTCCATACACCCGAGCAAAGCGGGGACAGAACGCTGCCATTCTGGTCTGATAGTCACCTATTTTGCACAGGGATAAATGACTGACCCAGGGACAGAGCAGGGCAGAATCCAGCTCTCAATCTCTTCACCAAGGAGCCCACCCCGTTGTCCAATAGGCCAGCCAGTTGAGTAGGGGGCCAGATGCACTGAAAGCTGAATCGGCAGAACCTTTTCCTTGGATCAAAGAGGAAATAAAGCCAGGTGTAAGGTTGCAGATGAAGAAGCAGGAATCCCCTTGAGCCTACATTTGGGATCCCTGCTCAGCGGCATTGCTGCTTGCTCATCTGTGTTAGCAGTTAATAATACAGACAAATTTTAGTTTTAAAGAGCAAATGTTCTCCTCATCCTCTTGTGTCTACGCATGAGGCCAGGGATGGGAAATTACCCAGAAGGGTCAATGCAAAAGTCACCCTGTTGTGATGGCTGAGGGGTTAAGGAGAGGATGAGCCCACCGCTGTGGATGATTACGTGGTCTATCATGTGGGCTAGTTCTCTGCCCTGAGGCGTGGGGATTACTGCTAGTGTGAGCCTGCTGCCCAGGGGGGGCTTGGACAGCAGGGTGAGCAGGTCTGGCTGACTACTTATGTCACAGAGGCAGCCAAACAGGCATCAGATAGTATCCCGGTATCCAGACATTCCCCTTTAAAAAAGCCATGATAACTGAATCCCATGGTCATTTTAGACCTAGGGTGACCAGACAACAAGTGTGAAAAATCGGGACAGGGGGTGGGGGGTAATAGGAGCCTATATAAGAAAAAGACCCCAAAATCGGGACTGTCCCTATAAAATCGGGACATCTGGTCACCCTATTTTAGACCAGTGAGGTACAAGGAATAACCAGGTGAGAAGCCAAACAAATTAGGAAGGGAAAGTAACAGAAGGAATTCAGAATTCCCCAGTATCCACTGAGCAGTTCATCCTAATATCTTCCATCACATAGTAATTGTTCCTGATCTTTAGCATCCCAGGTGCACTGGGATCACTGTCTCCTGCACATTGTTCAGCAGGATGGTGTGTAGGTACCTTTAATTTCTCTAACAAAGAGAGCAGAACTCTTTCTTCTGGAAGATGGGTCTCACCTACTTTAAGGTGAACTGAAAGCTGCCTCTTGACAAATCTATTGAGAAGGACGCCTAAGCAAATGCCTCTCTGTAGACTCCTGCTGACATGTTAGCCCCAGGCCAGATTGCAGTAATAGCTCAACGTGCCACTCCAGTGATGGGAAGGAACATTAAAGAGCAGCCTGGCAGTAGTTTCTCTGTACCTGTAGACAGCTCGCTTGTCAGCCTCCAGCTGCGCCTGAGGGTCAATAGGAGTGCTGGGGACTGGGGTGTTGGCTGCTGCCGAGGGTGTTGTGATGTGCACTGGCTGTGCCTTAGCCGGCTGTTGCGCTGTGGCAGTCATCTGTTAAAACAAGACAAGAAAGCACTGGGGTTTATAACAAACCAGATCTATGTGTAAGTGAAAGGAGGGGAGGTACTTCTCTGTGACTATGCGTGTGCAGGGCCGGCTTTAGGAAGTGCGGGGCCCAATTCGAACAGTTTCAACGGGGCCCTGGCAGGGATGACTAAAAAAAAAAAACCACGTGGGGCTTGTACTCACTGGGCCGCGCTCCTAGTCTTTGGCGGCGGGTCCTTCACTTGCTCCGGATCTTCGGCAACACTGAAGGACCCGCTGCCAAAGTGCCGCCAAAGACCCGGAGCGAGTGAAGGACCTGCCACCAAAGACCTGGAGCGCCGGGGTGAGTAAAAAATAAAAAGGTGCCTCTAGCCAGGGAAAGGATTCTCTGGCACTTGCCCCCCACTCTGGGCGTCCCTCCCACTGGGCGCGGGGCCCTCTTGGGTGCGGGGCCCGATTCGGGGAATTGGTGGAATTGGCCTAAAGCCGGCCCTGTGCGTGTGTGCAATATCAATATTGCATCATGTGCATGTGACCCTCTGGGTGCTTGTATGTGTGTGGTTGTAGCTCTGTGTTTATGTGCCACTGGGTCCTGCTCATGTGTCTCTGGGTGTGTCTCTGTCTCACATTTTGTCTGTGTTCCTGTGTGAGTGTGCCTGTGCATTTACATGTGTGTGAATTGTGTGTGTTACTGCCTCTATATATGTGCGTCTCTGTGCAAGTGAGTCCATGTTTGCATGTGTGTGAGTGTATCTGAATTTATGAGTATGTCTGTCTCCTTTCTCCACAGAGTTATCATTAGGGCCCTACCAAATTCGCGATCCATTTTGGTCAATTTCATGGTCATGGGATTTTTAAAATAATATATTTCTTTATTTCAGCTATTTAAATCTGAAATTTCATAGTGTTGTAATTGTAGGGGTCTTGACCCAAAAAAGAGGTGTGCGGGGTTGCAAGGTTATTGTAGGGGAATTGCGGTACTACTAGCCTTACTTCTGCGCTGTTGCTGGCGCCAGCACTGTCTTCAGAGCTGGGCAGCCAGAGAGCAGCGGCTGTTGGATGGGCGCCCAGCTCTGAAGGCAGAGCCACCGCCAGCAGCAGCACAGAAGTAAGGATGGCATGGTATGGTATTGCCACCCTTCTGCGCTGCAGCCTGCAGAGCTGGGCACCCAGTCAGCAGCTACAACTCTCCGGCCGCCCAGCTCCGAAGGCAGCAGCGCAGAAGTAAGGGTGGCATGGGCTGGTATTGCCACCCTTACTTCTGCGCTGCTGCTGGCAGGGCACTGCCTTCAGAGCTGAGTGCCCATCCAACAGCTGCTCTCTATGGCCGCTCAGCTCTGAAGGTAGTGCAAAAGCAAAGGTGGCAATACTACAACCCCCCTAAAATAACCTTGTGATCCCCTGCAATTCCCTTTTGGGCAGGACCCCCAATTTGATAAATGCTGGTCTCCCCAGTGAAATCTGTATAGTATAGGGTAAAAGCACACAAAACACCAGATTTCATGGAGGGAGGACAGATTTCTCGGGTCCATGATGCGTTCTTCATGGCCATGAATTTGGTAGAGCCCTAGCAGTGGTGAAACTAACTTAAAGGACTTATCGGTACTCCGGAGTCCTTAGGAGGGGGCGGGGCTTCAACCGGAAGAGGCGGGGCCTTTAAATCCCTGGGCGCTTTAAATCAGGATTTAAAGGGCCCGGGGCATCAGCAGCTGGGAGCCCTGGGCCCTTTAAATCACCCCAGAGCTACCAGCTGCAGAGGCCGATTCCCCAGGGCTCCGGCAGTAGGGTTCTGGTGGCAATTTAAAAGGCCCGGGGCTTTAGCCGCTGCTGGAAGCCCCAAGCCCTTTAAATTGCCACCAGGGGAAGCTGATTCTCCCCGGTACGGCTTACCGGCATATCGGCTTACTTTCACCTCTGGGCCCTAGTTATCATGTACCATATGTTTTTTGTCTGTGGTTTTGCTGATCTCATTGGTGTCTGTGTGACTTTTTGGAGGGTTGTGCCGGTGTGCTTGATTGCCTTGTGGTGTTTTTGTGTGTGTCTCTGTGTCAATATATTTCTTGGAAGCTATTCCATGGGGTAGCACATAATTGGAGGATGCCAGAACCATTAGAAAAGACAGGCGCCCAATTGTTTAGTCCTATTCCCCACAACAAGTCTTTTTAGGACAGGAAGGGTCTGACATGAAAAATTCAGGAATAACAGATCTGTTCCACCATTGCCCTGCATCTTGTATTATCATTTACAGCCATGCAAAGTCTGTGTAAATCTCTACTATTCTGAGTACCTATTGGTTCCCATTTATTTTGACATAATAATAAAAAGCCACACTTCTCCAAGAGTTTAGACACCCTAACATAGCATTAGCATTACAGCAAGCCCAAGAGCATGGAATGAATCATTTAGACAGGAGCTCTGCCAGTCAGCTACCTGCAAGGAAAGTTCTATTCCACCCTGCATTGTTCTAGGCAGGACACCCTCAGCCCCCTCTCCAAAAACCCCTATCAGGTGAATTTTATAATGTGACTGGCAGGTCATCAAAGCTGGGCTATTTCTGACCAGGACACCAGGTGCAGGCCAGTAGCGAATTTGACCCAGCAGTTGGAGTGAGGATGGAACCACATGCTGACTTTAATGCCTTGGCTGAACTGCACCAAACACCAGGCTGCATGTCTCTTAGCACAGAGGAGGCCAATGCAAAGGCCTCCCCATGAGTCAGCATTTAGGCAATGTGCGTGACCCAGCTACCTAGCTTTCTGAGTAAGTCAGAGCTGCACAGCTCTTTAGAAAGCCCAGCTCTGGAAAGTGAGTGCTGCTGCCCTTGCTGGAGCTCAGAGCTGGCCAAAATTGGGGTGAAAAATCATTTCTTCCATTGCATCCCATCCCATGCCAAAAGAAATCAAAAAGACAGGGACTGGTGTTTGGGGGAAGGGAAATGACAAGCATGGAGAAAGGGGAGCAAACAAAAAACTGGAACAATAAAAAGAAAACATAAAAAGGCTATTTTTCTTTGCAGATGCACACATGTTTTGCAAAAGACCACATCCGATCTTTCAAGCTGCATGAGCCTATCTGCTCACATTTCTTCCCACCCTGGAGCTATAGCCACCGACTTATAAACTCTGCCCTTAGTGGCAAAGATCTCTGACCTGCAAAGGTCAGGTTCTTCATGCCCACCCTGTACCAGCACAAAACAGCTTGAAACACTTATTACCACAAAGCAATGTCACATTTCAGGAATGATGATCGATCTCGGGTAGATGTGGCAGCTACACAAGGAAGTAAGAGTGCATAACCTTAATCCCTTGCGCTGGATTGCAGATAGCAGCATGAGAAGGACAGCACTCCCTTGCACAAGTGGGGAAGAGTGGATGGGGCCATGTGGGGAATGGTCAAAGCCTTGGCTCCACCCCAATGTACTGGCTATGCTGAAATGCAAGGTATGGATCTGGAATGGGGGTATTTCCCCATCAGAGTAAGTGGGGACCCATCCAGAGAGGAGACTGTGCCTCTGAGCCACAATCTGCCCCTTGGTTTGCTCCAGGGGCAGCATGACCACACTGCCCCTCACTCATAGCTCATGGCAAAGCCACAGTTCACCCTTTGTCATTGAAGCTCCAAAGACAATCAGAGACTCAAATACAGTAGGGCTGGCAACAAGGCCTCTGGTACCAGGCAGGGAATTTCCTGATAGTCCTTACCCTGTAGTAAAACACTGTCATAACTATAAAGGGAAGGGTAACAACCCTCCTGTGTACAATACTATAAAATCCCTCCTGGCCAGAGACACCAAAATCCTTTTACCTGTAAAGGGTTAAGAAGCTCAGGTAACCTGGCTGACACCTGACCCAAAGGACCAATAAGGGAACAAGGTATTTTCAAATCTTGGGGAGGGGGAAGGCTTTGTTTGTGCTCTTTGTTTTTGGGTGTGTTCGCTCTTGGGACTAAGAGGGACCAGACATCGATCCAGGCTCTCCAAATCTTTCTAAACAAGTCTCTCATATTTCAAACTTGTAAGTAACAGCCAAGCAAGGCGTGTTTGTTTTATCTTTGTTTTCTCAACTTGTAAATGTTCCTTTTGTTAGCGGGTTTACCTCTGTTTGCTGTAACTTTGAACCTAAGGCTAGAGGGGGTTCCTCTGGGCTCTTTGATTCTGATTACCCTGTAAAGTTATTTTCCATCCTGATTTTACAGAGATGATTTTTACCTTTCTTTCTCTAATTAAAAGCCTTCTTTTTAAGAACCTGATTGATTTTTCCTTGTTTTAAGATCCAAGGGGGTTGGATCTGGACTCACCAGGAATTGGTGGAGAAAAGGAGGAGGAATGGTTAATTTCTCCTTGTTTTAAGATCCAAGGGTTTGGATCGGTGTTCACCAGGAAATTGGTGGAGAAGTCTCTCAAGGCTACCCAGGGAAGGGTTATAGTACTTGGGAGGAAGATATTCTGCGGGGGAAGTAGACAGAGTTTCCCAAATGACTCATAAATAATTTGGGTGGTGGCAGCAAAACCAGATCTAAGCGGATAATTAAGCTTAGAGGTTCTCATGCAGGTCCCACATCTGTACCCTAGAGTTCAGAGTGGGGAAGGAACCTTGACAAACACAAAGACATTCTTTTCACTAGGAACAGTGTACAGATCTGGTGCCTCCCCACTGTACCACCCATTTGCCTCTCTCTCCACCAGAAGCCAGGATTCAGACAAACCACTACATTTCCAGACTAGTATTTTGGGAACAAGTGGCTGAAAAGTCAGTACATTTAACAGTACAAACTGCAAGGAATTAGCATCTGGATTGAAATGCGGAACAAGCCATTTCTTATTAGAATTTCTAACATTTTATTTTTCCAAATATAATTCCCACCAATTCCTATGTCATCACCCAGCTACCCACCAGTAACCCTTAGCCCTGTCGAAGGAGAGGAAACGCTGCAGCTCTCAAATCTTATCCAAAGGTCACACAAAATTAACAACAGTCCAATTCAGCAGCTGTCACCAACTGAATCAGAGAAATACACGTTAACATCCATACAAATATTCCAGAGCAGTGTGAATTCCTTACCCCTTCCCAACCAACTGCTCCAATCCCTCTCTCCTCCTGAACATGTTTGGGGAGGGGGACCTTTGCCTTCATTTGATTTTCCTTACTCTGTTGAATGTCTCTTCCTTTTACCCATTGCACTTCCATTTCTTTATACAAATGGAGGTGAATTCCTGAGAAATTATGGCAGACCACAAAATTTTGCATTGCTCCAGATTCAGTGCAATTTGAAAATAATCTGTGTTCCCCTATACTGACTGTTAATATTAGCCAAGGGTCCGCATGAGAGGAGAGACTTCTCTCTGCATCACCACATTCCTATCCAGGGTGCAAGTGGAGCGGGAGAGGAGGAGGGTGGCAAGAGCTACGTAATTTTGAATACATAAAGACGGTCATTTCACAGTTTCCAAAGAGACATCAGCTGAGAGGGACATAAGCACGACCATACTGGGTCAGACCAAAGATCAATCTAGCCCATTATCCTGTCTTCCGACAGTGGCCAATGCCAGGTGCCCCAGAGGGAATGAACAGAACAGGGAATCATCAAGACATCCATCCGCTGTCACCCATTCCCAGCTTCTGGCAAACAGGCTAGGGATACCATCCCTGCCCGTCCTGGCTAATAGCCATTGATGGACCGATCCTCTATATGAAAATACTTCCTTTTGTTTGTTTTAAACCTGCTGCCTATTAATTTCATTTGGTGACCCCTAGTTCTTGTGTTATGAGGAATAAGTAACACTTCCTTATTTACTTTCGCCACACCAGTCATGATTTTATAGACCTCTGCCATATCCCCCTTAGTCGTCTCTTTTCCAAGCTGAAAAGTCCCAGTCTTATTAAGCTCTCCTCATATGCAAGCTGTTCCATACCTCTAATAAAGACATTTTCTGCATTTCACTCCAGGGAAAGATGAGATGATTGACCAGTGAAGTTACAGACCTACAAAGCTCTTGGGAGCAAATTCAGCACACTGCATTTAATTGTAAGCAGCACTGTGTGTAAGCACACGCTAAAGAAAGTCCTTTTTATAAATATAGACCCTGGTTTCCCAAAAGCTACCTGTCAAGGAAAAAACTGACCCACAAACACAGGGATTTCCATACACTAGGAACTTAGGAGGGGTTCTGATAACCCAAGCAGGACTGATGGAATGCAGTGGTTTGGTTAGGACAGTTCCACTTTGCTGCTGTGTCCCTCTTTAGAGCCAGGTACTGAAGAGAATGAAATGACTGATTAAAGAAACAAGGTGGGTGAGGTAATATCTTTTATTGGACCAACATCTGTTAGGGAAAGAGACAAGCTTTCAAGCTACACAGAGCTGTCCTTGAGGTCCATGAAAGGTACTCAGAGTGTCACAGCTAAATAAAAGATGGAACAGATTGTTTAGCATACATAGTTAACACATATTCTAAGAGACCATTCAAAATGAAGTGGCCTGTTACCACCTCAGGATTGATAAAGTCTGCTGCAAGTGATGCTTGCTTCATTTTTCTTGGGCTTAGCCTCTCTATGCCAGCAGGCTTTCAAGGAAAAGCTGAATAGTGTATGTGACGAAGTGGGGGATTTTCTTGTTTTTTCCTTGTTTTCCAATGGTTTGCATGCAGAGGGGGTGGGACTCTGTTTCCCTGGGTGTTACTGGTTTAACGAGGGAGGGGAGAGGGAGTTTGTTGTTACAGAGTACTGGAGAGGGAACTTGGGACCCCAGCAAATGGACTGGAGGATGGACACCCCAGTGACTGGTGATCTGGCGACCCGGAGACCCAGCAGCCAGTTCTGGCCAGTGGGAGGACAATGGGCTGCGAAGAGAGGACCCATGACCTAACCAGCCAGTTCCAGCCAGAGGGGGCCAGAAGACAGGAGGCCGAGGCGACCCTGTTTACTTGGAGAGAAGACAATGGACAGAGGCAGGGCTTGGGGCCAGTGATCTCAGATGCCCAGCTGGGAAGCAGGGGATCTCTGGGCTGGAGAGGGGAAGCAGGCAGAGCCCACCTGGATGCAGGGAGAGACTGGGATATGCTGTGTGGAGGGAGGCCAGGCCTGAGGGTCAGAGAGTTTCCTGTGCTGTGTTCAATGCTCAGTAAACGCTCCTGTTTTACTCTGGCTGAGAGTCACTCTGGTCTAGAGAACAGGGTTGCATCATCCCCTTCGCGGGTGGAGGCCCGGGGGGTCCAGAGTGAGTTGACTCCCTGAGGGGGCCCACGGCAGAGACAGATGCGCTAAGGCTCAGAGAGGTGCAGCTCCAGGAGGCAGAGGGGCTTAACCCCCGAGAGAGAGTGGACCCCCGAAAAGGGCTGTCTCACTGAAAGGGCACCCCCCATGGACCGCACGGGGCCACGGGTGGGCACGATCTGTGAGTCCATGACAACGTATTCCAAGGGTGGTGGAAATGTGAAAACTGAGGGCATGGCTACACTTCCAGATGTACAGCGCTTCGAGTTAAACCAGCCTTGATAGAGCGCAGTAGGAAAAGCGCTGCAATCTGTCCACACTGATGGCTGCAAGCGCACTGGCGTGGCCACATTAGCAGCTCTTGTAACGACCACAGAGCGCAGTGCATTGTGGTAGCTATCCCAGCATGCAAGTGGCTGCAACGTGCTTTTCAAATGGAGGGGTGGGGTGGAGTATGACAGGGAGTGTGTTGTGTATATGTGGGGAGAGAGAGAGTGGGTTTTGGGGGGGTTGAGAGCATGTCAGCATGCTATCTTGTAAGTTCAGACAGCAGCAGATCCCCCTTCCCCCCCCTCGCCTCTCTCTCTCTCTCTCTCTCTCTCACACAGCATTCCACAGTAATGGTTGCTTTGTCTCAGAGCAGATAAGCATGCCGGCTGTCAGAAACGGAGCTTTCAAAGGGCATATCCGCATTCCTGCAGCGATTACAAAACAATTACAAGAGTGGCACTTAACTTAAGGGGATTATGGGATGTTTCTGGAGGCTGATCAGAGCGCAGTAATGCAACACCTCGTTCACACTGACACCCAGACATTTCAGCCAATGCGCACCAAGCGTTAATCTTCTCGCTGAGGTGGACTACCAGGAGCGCTCTGGCCCTGGAGTCAGAGCGCTCTACGTGCCTTGCCAGTGTGGATGGGTAGTGAGCTAGGGCGCCCGGGGTTGCTTTAATGCGCTCTAACTCGCAAGTGTAGCCAAGCCCTGAGGGTGTTTGCAATAACCCAAACTTGGAATGAATTTGGAAAGCAGGGGATTTAGATTCCATTCTTCCCCTGTTTCCTCCTGAAGGTTACTTAGATAATAAGAATGCCTTCTACAGCTTGAGTCAGATTTGTGTACAATACCTCTGGACAGAGAGACTCCCTGCACAGCCAATCATTTCAACACTGCCAAAACAGCCTCCCACACAATGACACGAAAACAAGGGATAAATCAGCAATGGGTGAGATTAGGCTACAAACTGAAATCTTCTCTGTGTTTGGCTACTTTGTACAAATGTCCCAGAGCTGAGCACCGAGTCATAGCAGGGAAACGTAAGACAAGCAGCCGTGGAAGAGTATCTTCAGATTAAAAATAGAAGAGTAATCACAAACCAACGTTTGGGGTAGGGGGAAGGAATGCGTGGCAGCTGCTTTAATGCGCTCTGAGTGTACAGCTAGGGCAAAGGAAACACACCGATCATTCATGAACTGAACGGGTGACTACCCTGTTTGTTTTTCTGTTGGGAGTAACACAAAGAGTAACAATGCTGGAGAAACAAGAGTCACAGCATTTGCTCTTGATTTGCAAAGCAATGTTAAAATAAAGCAGATTTTATTGTCTAGCTACATAGGTTTGTGGCTAAAAAAAAATTCCCTGAAACTCTTCCAACTAATTTGTTATCCAAAGTACAGAGATTATTCACCTTTATTGCACCACTGAAAACCCTGTGCCACAGAGTGCCTGTTGTAGTAGGAATTGAAGAGAAACCAACTCCTTTGTCCAGTGTTGTGCTCCGACCAGGACATCAACTCTCTCAAAGAAGAATACTGAGCACGAGACAGAGCAAGCACAGCTTGACTGGGAACTTCACAGGCGTCCCTGCTTCGCCACTTCATAGAGTGTGAAGTTGTGTAATTAAGCCCCTTTCACCTTTCCTGAAGTTAAAGCTAGGAGCTGCTGCCCCACCTTTCCTCAACATGCTTTGCCTAGTCTATTAAATTTCACACACGGAATGGGAGTCTCTCTGACCTGGTGGTTCACTTTTTTGAAGGTTTGCTCATTGTGGAAATCTGTCTGTCTTTCTGCTCCTAAACATTTGAGAGCATGAAGATTTTGTAATTTTGTCTTACAATGGCAGACTTAGGATCAACCAGCTAATGGGCTGTTGATGGTAACTGTAATTATACAAGTATCAAAGGGGTAGCCGTGTTAGTCTATATCCACAAAAACAATGAGGAGTCCAGTGGCACCTTAAAGACTAACAGATTTATTTGGGCATAAGCTTTTGTGGGTAAAAAACTCATTTCTTCAGATGAATGGAGTGAAACTTACAGATACAGGCATAAATATATATTGGCACATGAAGAGAAGGGAGTTACCTTACAAGTGGAGAACCAATGTTGAAGGCCAATTTAGTCAGGGTGGATGTTGTCCACTCCCAATAATTGATGAGAAGCTGTCAATACCAAGAGAGGGGAAATTGCTTTTGTAGTGAGCCAGCCACTCCCAGTCCCTCTTCAAGCCCAAATTAATGGTGTTAAATTTGCAAATGAATTGTAGCTCTGCAGTTTCTCGTTGAAGTCTCTTTTTGAAGTTTTTTTTGTTGAAGTAGAGCGACTTTTACATCTGTTCTAGAATGTCCAGGGAGATTAAAGTGTTCTCCTACTGACTTTTGTATGTTACCATTCCTGATGTCTGATTTGTGTCCATTTATCCTTTTACGTAGAAACTGTCCAGTTTGGCCAATGTACATGACAGACGGGCATTGCTGGCACATTATGGCATATATCATATTAGTAGATTTGCAGGTGAATGAGCCCCTGATGGTGTGGCTGGTGTGGTTGGGTCCTATGATGGTGTTGCTAGAGTAGATATGGGGACAGAGAAGGCAACGGGGTTTGTTACAGGGATTGGTTCCTGGATTAGTGTTTCTGTGGTGTGGTGTGTAGTTGCTGGTGAGTATTTGCTTCAGGTTGGGGGGCTGTCTGTAAGCGAGGAGTGAGCAATGCTCCAACAGCACTGTCAAAGATTTGTGCTTTATTTACAATTTGATATTTTCTAGATACAGCTTCCAAGAATTGGATCTTCTCATGCCTTTATCCGCTAAATCAAAGAGCCCTGTAGCATCTGAAATCTTCTTTCCAGGTAGGGCTTCGTCCACCACTGGGGAGGGAGGTTTAGGGGTGGGTATCGCTTCCTCTACTCCGACCTCTGCGTGATCTGCATGCACTGAGCCAGGTGACGCCGATGCTACTGGTGCCGCCTGCTATTGCTCTGAGGTGGCAGCCAAAGAGCATTGGGAAGAGGACATTGCCATGACCAGCATTCCCCATGTACCCCAATACGGCCATTGGTTTGACCCCTGGCCTTGATACCACTGCTGTGCCAAAATTGACGTGGTCTCGGAGCCCCTATCATGCTGGTGAGACCTGGGCGAGGGGCTAACCCAGCCCGCCGTACTTGAGAAATCCCCTTCTGGTTACAATGGAGGAGCTGTTGATGCCTGAGTGTGCCTGCTAATGGCTGCCATCGGAGACCGGTGCTCGGAGTGGGATGAGCGGCATTGGTACTGGGGCGATTGGTAGCAGTGCCTGGGAGACCAGAGCCTGGATGGGGAGTGTTCCTACATGGCAGGTGATGGGGATCTTCAATAAGAGGCCAACCGGTAGGAGGGCGAGTGGTGCCGGTAATATGGAGACTGAAGTCGATCTTCAGGCAAACTGTGCCTGGGTGGCGGTGACCGCGATTGCAGTGCCGATGACTGGGGGTGAGCCCCACAGGATCTGGGCTGTGACTCCAGGGATTTGCGGCGTTGTGGTGGGGAGCGCTGTCTTGTCTCAGAGGAGTGTCGACGCTCCATTAACCCTGAGCAATCATGGAAGCTGGCATGCCATCTTGGGGAGCCTTTGCCACATCCTGCTGCATCAACAGCACTGGTGGAGGCCTTTGCTCTCTCCGTGCCAGGGAGGCCTGGATAGTTGCCAGTGCCAACAGGGGCTTGGATCACATACCACTCCCCTGGGTCCAGAGGTGGCAGGTTTGTATAATTTTTGGTGGTGCCCAGATCAGGTCCAAGTCCCACCCCCCCCACACTTGCCTTGTAAGCAGATATATATTTTTTAAAATAATTTTAAAATGTGAGGGCTCTGGGATGGGGCTGGTGATGAGGGGTTTGGAGTGTGGGAGGGGCTCAGGGCTAGGGCAGAGGGTTGGGGTATGGGGTGGTGAGGGCTCTGACTGGTGGTGCGGGCTGTGGGGTGGGGTGGGACTGGGGATGAGGAGTTTGGGATGCAGGAAGGCTGCCCTGGAAATTGGGGCCAGAAAGGAGGACTCCCACCAGCCCTCTCCCCACTGGCAGCAGTGAGCTCTGGGGGAAGGGCCCCCCTGTCCCTCCCGGCAGCATACTATCACTGCATATGCTCCATGGTCCCCTCTCAGGTCCAGGAAGCCCCCTCGTCTCCCCTGTGGTGAATGCTGCGGGGGGCTGCCATCACATGTGCACCTCGTCCCCTGCTGCTGCCCTCACTATAGCCACACTGGGGGTGGGGCTGTCCCTTGCCCAGCATGGGGCAGGAGCTGTGACTGCGGGTGTGTGTGGGAGGGCTGTGCTGTCAGAGGGTCCCGCCAGAAAAGGGAAGGGTCTGAGGCGGAAGGGCAGGGTCGGGGTCAGACTGCCCTGGCACTAGTGGTTGGGGGGCACTAGGACCTGCAGCGGCAGTTGATGCCGGGAGCCAGCAGAGCAGAACGCAGCACAGAGCTGTAGGAGGCAGCCACTGGCTTGAGGTAGGGATGCTCTGGGGCCCGGGGGAGGTGCGTAGGGGCAGCAAGTGGGGGCCGGGGGACACTTGGGGGAGGTGCGCGGGGGCAGCAGGTGGGGCCAGGGGAGAGACCTGGCATCAGACATTGGTGGAGCTGAGCCCCCAGGCCCTGAATATTGCTGGAGCCCAGGCACCACGGTCCCATATAACTTGCCGCCCCTGCCTGAGTCAGTGACGCACTTTTTGAGGGGCTCAGAGCCCCAACTGGAGAGGTGCGCATTTGTGACTCCGGAGTGGCTGGGCGGGCTGAACTAGGTCCCTTGCCCCAAGACCTCTGGGCCTTTTTGCCTGGTGCCAGGGAGCCGTGCTTCCGCACCTTCTTCTTAGGCACCAGAAATGTTGATCAGTGCCGGGTGGAGCCTGGTGCTGGGGGTGCAGTACACACCGATGCCGAGGTACTTGCTGATTCTTGGAGGGAGGGCTCAGATGCCAGGCGAAGGGCTGACTCCATTAGGAGACTTCTGAAACAGATATCCCACTCCTTCTGAGTTTGTGGCCAAAAGTTCTTACAAATGCAGCACTTCTCCTGGATCATAGAATCATAGAGTTGGAAGGGACCTCAGGAGGTCATCTAGTCCAACACCCTGCTCAAAGCAGGACCAATCCCCAACTAAATCATCCCAGCCAGGGCTTTGTCAAGCCTGACCTTAAAAACCTCTAAGGAAGGAGATTCCACCACCTCCCTAGCTAACCCATTCCAGTGCTTCATCACCCTCCTAGTGAAAAAGATTTTCCTAATATCCAACCTAAACCTCCCCCACTGCAACTTGAGAACATTACTCCTTGTTCTGTCATCTGTTACCACTGATCCCCCCTCATTCTTCTCTTCTGCAGATTAAATAATCCCAGTTCCCTCAGTCTCTCCTCATAAATCATGTGCTCCAGCGCCCTAATCATTTTTGTTGCCCTCCGCTGGACTCTTTCCAATTTTTCCACATCCTTCTTGTAGTGTGGGGCCCAGGGCCGGTGCAAGGAAGTTTCGTGCCCTAGGCGAAACTTCCACCTTGCGCCACCCCCCACCCAGCTTACCCTGCCCCCTCCCCATGGCAGCTGACCACACACCCCCACCAGAGGAGCCCCCCCGCGGCAGCTAACCCCACCCGCCGCCCCCTCCCACCCGGGGAGCCCCCCCGCAGCAGCAGCTACCCCCCCCTGCAGCTAACCCCGCCCGGGGAGCCCCCCCCCCGTGGAAGCTAACCCTGCCCGGGGAGCCCACCCCAGCTCATCTCCGCTCCACCTCCTCTGCTGAGCACGCCGGCGCCACTCTAATTCTCCTCCCCTCCCAGGCTTGCGGCGCCAATTGGAGGAAATTTAGAGTGGGGGCTGTGTGCTCAGCGGAGGAGGCAGAGTGGAGGTGATCTGGGGCGGGGAGCGGTTCCCCTGTGCACCCCCTCCCCGTTACTGCGGGCAGCCCTCCCCGTGCCCCCCCGCCCCAGCTCACCTCCACTCCATCTCCTCATCTGAGTGGGCTTTTAGGCGCCCTCAACCACTAGGCGGCCACCTAGTTCATCTAGTGGTTGCACCGGCCCTGGTGGGGCCCAAAACTGGACACAGTACTCCAGATGAAGCCTCACCAATGCTGAAATAGAGGGGAATGATCACGTCCCTCAATCTGCTGGCAATCCCCCTACTTATACAGCCCAAAATGCTGTTAGCCTTTTTGGTAACAAGGGCACACTGTTGACTCATATTCAGCTTCTCGTCCACTGTAACCCCTAGGTCCTTTTCTGCAGAACTGCTGCCTAGCCATTCGGTCCCTAGTCTGTAGCAGTGCATGGGATTCTTCCATCCTCAGTGCAGAACTCTGCACTTGTCCTTGTTGAACCTCATCAGATTTCTTTTGGCCCAATCCTCCAATTTGTCTAGGTCCCTCTGTAGCCTATCCCTACCCTCCAGCATATCTACCACTCCTCCCAGTTTAGTGTCATCTGCAAACTTGCCCAGGGTGCAGTCCACGCCATCTTCCAGATCATTAATGAAGATATTGAACAAAACCGGCCCCAGAACCGACCCTTGGGGCACTCCGCTTGATACCGGCTGCCAACTAGAGATGGAGCCATTTATCATTACCCGTTGAGTCTGATGATCTAGCCAGCTTTCTATGCACCTTATAGTCCATTCATCCAGCCCATTCTTCTTTAACTTTAACTTGATGTGAGATTCACCCAAGCACTTGAGACAGCTGCTGTGGAGATCGCTAACAGGCATAGGCCTGATACAGTCCGTGCAGGGCTTGAACCCGGGGGACCAAGGCATGCCCCGCCGGGGGCAAAGTCCCACTGGGACGCTAACTACTAACTGTCTGCAACTATAACTATTAAGAACAATTACCACTATTTACAAAGCCCTAAGGCTGAATGGTTCTTAATGAGGCAAGGGAAAGAGGCACTCCCACTAACCAGGAATTGAGAGGGTTCAGGGCCGGCAGCGCCTGATATATCGCAGCATGAGCACGGCACCCTAGAGGGCGCCACAGATTCTGCTGAGGCAAAAGTCACCGACAACGACAACCACGCATATGAGTGCATGCACACCTAGAATGGAATTGACACGATCAAGCACTCAAAGAAGAACTTTTAGTGCATGTCAGCAGAGTCCGAATGGGCCAGTTAATGCACGACACACTAGTGTGGAATAAAATTTTACAGCCCTCCAGTATCCACTAAACCACTGTGTAAACAAGTCCTAAATCTTCTCTTGAATAAAACTAAATAGATTGAGCTTCTTAAACCTCTCACTGTGATGTATGTTTTCCAGACCTTAATAATTCTTTCCTGAATCCTTTTCAATTTTGTCAACATTCTTTTTGAAGTGCGGACATAGGACCTCACAGACTTTAAGGTTAGAAGGGACCATAGTGATCATCTAGTCTGACCTCCTGCACATTGCAGGCCATAGAACCTCACCCACAGAGGACCCAATATTCCAGCATACTTGGGCCAATATCATATGCACCAATGGCATGTACCTTATTATTCCTACTCAATGCTTATATACACACAAGGATTGCTGGGCTCTTTTGTCTACCACTTCACCCTGGGAACTCATGTTCACTTGGTTATTTGTCATGACTTCTGTGTCCTTTTCAGAGTCACTGCTTTCCAGAATAGTTTCCCCAGCCTGTAAGTGTGTTTCACATCTTTGTTTCTGATACAATCTAGCTGTATTAAAATGCATGTTGTTCAAATGAGCCCATTCTACCAAGTGATCAAGATCACTGAGGAATGGATTTGTCCTAAACATTATTCATCATCTCTTCATATCATCTACAAACTTTATTAGCAATGCTTTTATTTTTTCTTTATATCATTGCTAACATTTTAATTTCAGTGGGCTGATCTTTGTGGGATCCCACTAGAAACTCTCATTGGACAATGATTCCTCATTAACAATTACTTTGAGATCCACCAGTTAACTAGTGTTTAATCCATCTACTATGTGCTATATTGATTTTGTAATTTAATTTTTAATAAGACTGTCATGTGGTAATAAGGCAAGTGCTTAACAGAAGTCCAGGTGTATTAAGTCAATACAAGTTGCCTTTATCAACCAGACTTGTGATCTCATTAAAGAATATCAGGTTTGCTTGACAAGCCTTATCTTCCAAGAAAACCTTTTGACTGGCATTAATTATTTTTTCATCTATTAGTTCCTTATTGATTGAGTCCCATCTCAGTCATGCCATTATATGGCCGAGAATCCCTGTCAGGTGAACTAGGCTATCCTGATGTGTGGAAAGAATCGCAAATATGGCAGACGACCAGGTTGGCATAACAGAGAAATCTTCGGTGAGCTTAAACATAAAAAGGAAGTTTACAAGAAGTGGAAACTTGGACAGATGACTAGGAAGGATTATAAAAATATTGCTCGAGTATGCAGGGGTGTAATCAGGAAGGCCAAAGCACAATTGGAGTTGCAGTTAGTAGGGGATGTGAAGGGTAACAAGAAGAGTTTCTACAGGTATGTTAGCAACAAGAAGAAGGTCAGGGAACGTGTGGGATACTTACTGAATGGGGGAGGCAACCTGGTGACAGATGATGTGGAAAAAGCTGAAGTACTCAATGCTTTTTTTGCCTCGGTCTTCACAGACAAAGTCCTGGTTGGAGTGATTTAGCTGGGATTGGTCCTGCTTTGAGCAGGGAGTTGGACTAGATGACCTCCTGAGGTCCAACCCTAATCTTCTATGATTCTATATATAGTATACGGCACTTATCAAATGTAGGCACAGCCTAAGTGTGCACCTTTACAACTCTCTGCAGGTGTTTACTGCAGCATAACTTGAAAATGGGAAATCTCATGGTTTTGATGGTTTGTGCCTGAGTTCTTGCAAATATATGAAAGAGTATGCAAATGTGCAATATACTAGTGTGTGGTTTTTTTGTCACTGGATGTAGACAGGTATTCACTCCCCTCAGGAAATGATACAGGCTCTAGCCAACATGCTACTTTCTGTGTGTCAGGGAAGCACTTCAGACCATGTGCCTAATAGTTCTAGTTCTGTGAGAAGTAGTATGGTTAGCCTCTTGCCCATTCAGGCACCAGTGCTGAGGAGTCTTTCCTGTTGGAAAACAGTAGGGGTGGTTACAAATGGCCACTGCCCTGGGAAGTATTGCAAGCCAGACTTAGAAAGTGTCTTACTCATGTACTGCAGCCTTGGGACAGATGCACTGAGCTACAAGGTATGAGTTCTCAACCCAACTCTTCTCGTGACTGTTCTTAATTTTTCTGTGCACATTCCTACCCTTATTAACAAGTGCTGGACTTTTAAAAGATACTTAGGCACCTAAAGATGCAAGATGGCACCTAATAGGTGCTTAAATCTTTTAAAAAGCCTGAGTTCTAAGTCAAGAGCCGAGATACTTTTGAAAATACCACTAGGCATCTATCTGCATCTTCAGGTGCCAAAACACCTTTAAAAAAATCAGGCTCTAAGTCCTCATCCCCAACCTTTTGGAAAGCAAATACAGTTTACCCATTTTACAGCTAGGATTACTAAGAATGGAAAAGGCAATTGCATACAGAGCAAGTTAAGAACCCAGCTCTCTAATATGATAGACTCAAGTTTCTTCTGCTTCCCCATATTGGCTTTCAGAAGAAATTTCCCAAATGATGTGCTTGTGTAACCCACACTTACAGTGTGGCTTTGTCCAAGGCTAGTGCCTAGACCAGGGGTAGGCAACCTATGGCATGCGTGCCAAAGGTGGCACACGAGCTGATTTTTCAGTGGCACTCACACTGCCCGGGTCCTGGCCACCAGTCCGGGGCTCTGCATTTTAATTTAATTTTAAATGAAGCTTCTTAAACATTTTTAAAACCTTATTTACTTTACATACAACAATAGTTTAGTTATATATTATAGACTTATAGAAAGAGACCTTCTAAAAACGTTAAAATGTATGATTGGCACGCAAAACCTTAAATTAGAGTGATTAAATGAAGACTCGGCACACCGCTTCTGAAAGGTTACCGACCCCTGGCCTAGACACACATTGAGGTTTAGAGCCTGCTAATATGCATTGTCCCTTAGCTAAAATTCCCACCGCACAAACTCACCAACACTCTTCGCGCTAGTTGGCAGACTAAGCAGAGAGAGCAAGAATGACCTGGGACATGGGGACTGAACTTCCTCTGTGATCCCTAGAGATTCCCCCCCGATCAGCGCTTGGCAAGCTGGCAGGCCAGGACGTGGGTGAAGCGTGCTGTGATGCTGCTTTGTAGATGAGCAGAGGGATTCATTCACAAGTGCTGCATGAGCACTACAGCCACAGAATTTTTTTTTTGAAGCCAAAGTTTATGGCTATATGCAAATCAGTCAGAAATAGGCAAATCAGTCAATTCAATAATTTGCATAAAATGTCACATGGAGTTACACAAAACTTGGCAACTCTGTCTATGCAGCTAATTTAGCTATGCATATATGTACAGCATGGACACCTTCACTCCAGCGTTGGGAAATGTGCTGCAAAGATCCATACACAGTGCGTCAAGTCAGACTCTAGGCAGGGCTGAGGACTCATCTCCGGTTAGTGCCTAAATTACAACATTTTAGTCTTTAGTTCCATTCAACCTTTCTGTGCTTCAGTTCCCCTTTCAGAAAGAGATGTCTAATACCAGTGCTTTGTACATATAACACTGTTCCATTTGTAGTTCCCAAGTTTCTTTCCAAAGATGGATAAGTCTCAACCATTTTACAGTAGGCCTAAGTAGAGATGAATTTGCATGAGAGACACTGTGATGTAGTGGTTGAGACATGAGTCTATCATCTTAGGGATCAGGGCTCTTTTTCTGAGACTGCCACGAAATTCCAATGGACCTTGGGCAATTAACCTCAACACTCTGTTCCTAACAGTTAATGCATTGGAAAATAAGAATAAGGTAGAGACTTTTCCCTTTGGGATAGTGGTGAGTGCTCTAAATAAATACATCTTGTGAAGTGCATTAATCATAATATTCAATCAAAATTAGCTCTCACATGGTAGAAACCTCATTACCAATCAGAATTCTTTCCTCAGCAGTATTATCTAATGCTAAAAGTCATTGCAGAAACATTCCATTAGATGTCTGGAAAGAATTCATGTAATCATAGATAATAGGAATAACCACAGGGACTGTCAGTGGGACCCCCAGAACTCTTCAAGATGGCTTGCCACAGTCTCCACTGAAGCTGTATTTAACCTGCTCCTGAATCCCTGAAGTGATACCTCAACCACCTCTTTTAGGAGTCTGTTTCACCGCCACTTTCTCTTACTGTTAAAAAAAACTTTCCTGAAGTGTAGAAGAAACCTTTCTTTTTTAGCTTCAGGCCAATGTTCCCTAACTGAACAACTTTCACTCCCTTCCTTTAAAGTAACTGAAGTAAAAGTAAAGCAGGAGTGGCGATGATCCCTTCTGCAGGTAAAGTTGAACGACAATTTTCACTCTAACCCTCTATTTGCTCAGACCTTTCCAAACCTTTTGGGTTCAACTTCTCCAGGCTTGCTCTTTGCCTGAAAGTGAGGTCTTTATAAAAATAAAAATTTGAGCTAAATTAGTTCTCCTAATTTATGAATGAGAAGAATAAAAAATATAATGTTCCTATTTAAAAAAAAAAAAAAGGCTTTGTGACTTTTCCTGAACAGCTCTGCGGCCAAAAGTGTCTGGGGATGAAGTAGAAAACCAGCCAGGAAATATCCCTTGTTGAAGAGAAGGGCCTATGGCAAATACAAAATATGGAGAAGAGCCCTAACTGAGAAAAGCGTCTGGTGAAAAGTTCTTATCACGATCAGAAAACCTCACATTACTGCAGTACACTTCTCATGGACTTTTTTGGAAGGCTTAGAAAGTGCAGCTGTGAGGAAGCACAGATCTGTGCCTAACTCCTCTTGTTCTAGTCAAGTGCAAAATTGTTGAAAGAGAATCCTTACACACATCTTATGGTGCACAGGCAGGATGCCTGCTCTTGCACACCATGGGAAATGTGCAGCTCCTACAGTTCACAAAAGAGATATCTTCCCTCTTGCAGATCTCCTGTGTTGCATAGAAGCAAGGCTCCATCCAGTGTGTCCCTTAAGGTGCACTGAAGAGGCTAATTATTTGTAGTCTAGATAAATAGATGGACTCTGAAAGCACCAGGGACTGAGTCCTTAACCAAAAAAAAAAAAAAAAAAAAGGCTGGAATTCACTGCCAGTACTGTCACTCATAAGTGTACTCATAGTGCCGGTACTCAATATTAAAAATACCAGAACACAGCAAAAAAAGATGCCGGAACTGACATGATTTGAACCCTGGCACACACTACACCAATTTGTGAGCAAACCTTCAAAATCCTAAAGCGTTGATCTCCTTGTAATAAGGATCTCCCTTTGTGTGTCCTCAGACATTTTCTTTTAAAAAGATTCCCAAGAAATTCCATGAAAACAAACACAAAAAAATGTTAAGGTTGCACAATTATGTGCTCAGAAATCAGGAAATGCAAAACTTACAGTTACATGTGCATATGCATCATGATACTGCCTTAAATTTCATCCTTTCATGCTAAGTCTCAAATACATGATAGCATACATTTTTATATAACCTTTACTATACGTGTGTCATATCCTGTAATACTGCATATGACTCTGTATATACAGGACAAACAGAATCCATGAATCTGAACTGTATTTTATGAAAAGCACAGAGTTAAATATTCTTACACAACTTGTCACAAAATGCTACATGTGTATCAAAGGTGGTAGAGAAAATTGTATGACACTTGTATTCAGTATGAAATATTATGTTTTCACGTAATCTCAGACTCTATTGTAACATGCACACAATACGAGGCCAGGTTAAGCTTGTGCAGGCAACCTTAACTTTGGCATTTAGTGACTGTTGTGCTTCACTGCATAACAAACCAACCAGCCTATGAAACCTCCAAACTGTACACACAGCTAATATATGCAGTCTCCTGTCCCCACTACTGTCACTCTCCTCTTCCCTTTCCACTCCATTCTGTCCTGCATCACGTGGCACAGCTCAGCCCCATTTTAGAGTGTAAGCCGTGTGTCTTCTCTGGCATGTTTGTACAGTGCCCAGCACCAGGGCCCTGTGCTGATTGTGGCCTTTGGGTGCTACGATGGTACAAACAATAATAAAAACAACCACCACCGCCCTACTCCTTTGCACTCCTGAGACTTTTGCTCATTAAATGAGTAATTATGAACCTTTGTTTTAAATATTAGAGGGGCAGTGTGTGTGCTCAACTTGAACTCTGCAATCCCATTGACTTCCAAAAGCTGTCAGGGGAATATCCCACAATGGAGGAAGAAAGTGGTGCTGGTGAAAAAAAAACTAACCTGGCTTATAGGGGAAGGGAAGGCAGCTATAAAAATATCTATAACAAATGGAAGAAAGGGGAAGTTGGTAGTAATGAATATAAGACAGGAGTTAGAAATTAGGAAAACTGATAAGTGAAGCAAAGGGACTCAAGAAATCTATGGACAGAAGAGTTAAAGACAATAAGGCGTTTTTAAAAATATATTAGGAACAAAAAGAATCCTGAAAATGGTATTGAGCCATTACTAGACAGAAATGGTAGAATTAGCAATAATAAGGCAAAAAAGGCGTAAGTGTTCAATAAATATTTCTGTTCTGTATTTGGGGGAAAAGATGATAAAAATCTTTCCATTCCACTATATCTTTTGGGAGACGTTAAACAGAAGCTACTGTCAGACATTTTTAAATTAGCAGCTCCAGAGACCATCAATCCAAGAGTTTTAAAAGAGCTGGGTGAGGGGCTTGCTAGACCATTAATATTGATTTTCATTAAGTCTTGGAGCAAGGGACAAGTTCCAGAAGATTGGAAGAAAGCTACTGTTGTGCTAATTTTCAAAAAGGGTAAATGAAATTGCCTGGGTATTATAGACCTATCAACTTAATACTGACTCCAGGCAAGATAATGGAGCAGTTGATATAGGACTCAATTAATAAAGAATTAAAGGAGGGTAATGTAATTAATGCAAATCAACATGGGTATTATGGAAAATAGATTCTGTCAAACTAACTTGATAGAATTGCTGTAATAGACTTCTGTAATGTGTTCAATTTTGATTAGAAAACTAGAATAAAAAATTCCCATGGCACAAATTAATGGATTAAAAACTGGATAAATGATAGGTCTCAAAATGTAATTGTAAACGGGGAATCATCATTAAGTGGGTGTGTTTCCAGTGGGGTCCTTCAGGGATCAGTTCTTGGCTATTTAACATTTTTATCAATGACCTGGAAGAAAATAAAACCACCACTGAAAGTTTGCAGATAACAAAAATTGGAGTAGCAGGAAATAATAAAGAGGACAGGTCACTGATTCAGAATGATCTGGATTGCTTGGTAAACTGAGCACAAGCAAACAATATGCATTTCAACATGACTAAATGTTAATGTATGCATCTAGGAACAAAGACTGCAGGCCATACTTCCAGGATGGGGGACTCTATCCCGGGAAGCAATGACTCTGAAAAAGATTGGGGGTCATGGCAACTGAACATGAGCTCCCAACGTGATGCTAATGCAGTCCTTGAATGCATAAACAGGGGAATCTTGAGAGGGAGTAGAGAGGTTATTTTATGTCTGTTTTTGGCACTGGTGCAACCACTGCTGGAATCCTATGTCCAGTTCTGCTGCCTACTATTTAAGAAGTATGTTGGGGGGGGAGGGATAGGTCAGTGGTTTGAGCATTGGCCTGCTAAACCCAGGGTTACAAGCTCAATCTTTGGAGTGCCAAGATCCTTTAAATAATAGAGATCCTGTTCTCACTGCAAACATTTAATGCAGCTAATATGTGTGTATAAGGTTTCTTGGCAGGGAGTAAGAATTCCATGGCTCAGGAGTAGGTTACGATGTTTAAGTGCGCTTCCTGTATCTGCAGCAAGCAGGTGGAGGTCAGATGGGTTCTAGGCTGAGCCAATCATCTACCATGCTTGTCCTGCAGACTTAAATCAAGGGAAAAGGAGAGAAAGTAAATTAGAAGTATAGTGGTTTCCTTTTGATTCACTTTGTCCCAAGCGCAAATATTTCTGAGGGGAAAAAAGCCTGAGTGTATGGACATAAAATCCAAGAAAGTGTAAGTAAGAAATTTAAACATCCACACAAGCAAAGAAACTAACAAGAGGGAAAGGTGAGATGCACACTGACAGACTCAAATACACTTATGTAAATGTATCAGAGGGGTAGCCGTGTTAGTCTGAATCTGTAAAAAGCAACAGAGGGTCCTGTGGCACCTTTGAGACTAACAGAAGTATTGGGAGCATAAGCTTTCGTGGCTAATGCTCCCAATACTTCTGTTAGTCTCAAAGGTGCCACAGGACCCTCTGTTGCTTTATGTAAATGTATATATCTTCCCCATGTTTCTATCAGGAAACTCCCTGAATTAAGGAAAGTGGTTTGGTTCAGATCCTGGTCTGGCAGGGCAGGAGATATGGAAAAAGTCTGAGGCTATTGAATCCAAGTGGGACAGATATGGAGCTGCCCTGTAAGCCAGGGAATATTGTATGTTGGTCTGACTATTGGAATGGTGTTTCCTGTTTGATTAAATGGGTTGACCCAACCGGGGTCTGTCTGAAGTAGAGGCAGGAAGGAGAAGAGTGGCACCAGATAGTCACCTGTCAAACACTGAAGCGTTGTTAAGGGACAGTGCTAAAACCTTAGCTTTAATGATTTTGCCTAGGAACAACCAAGGCAAACTAAAACACAGGCGAGAAAGAACTTGGGCTGGGATTTAGAAAGGACTCTGTCAGGTGAACCAACCAAGCCAAACTCAGACCCAGGAGCCTGTGGGGTGGGGAGTCTGAAAAAGATAGGCTTTCTTAGGTCATCACTGGAGGATGGCCGGACTCTAGGTAAATTAGGGTTGCCAACTGTCTAATCGCACAAACCCAAACACCCTTGCCCTGCCCCTTCCCTTCCCTGAGACTCTGGATCCCACTCACTCCATCCCCCCTCTCTCCGTCGCTCACTCTTTCCCACCCTCACTCACTTTCACCGGGCTGGGGCAGGGGTTGGGGTGTGGGCTCTGGGCTGGGGCTGAGGGGTTCAGAGAGTGGGAGGGGGCTCCGGGCTGAGCCTGGAGCAGGAGGTTGGGGTGTAGGAGGGGGTGCGGGCTCTGGGAGGGGGCTCACGGCTGAGCCAATGGAAGCTGCAGAGTTGTCGCTCGCGGGGCGGGAGCAGCGCGCAGAGACCCCCTGGCCACCCCTGCACCTAGGAGCCAGACGGAAATGCTGGTCACTTCTGGGAGCTGCACGGAGCCAGGGCAGGCATGGAGCCTGCCTTAGCCCCACTGCGCCGCCTACCGGACTTTTAGCAGCCTACTAAAATCTCCCGGATTGGTTTCGGTAGCCACCGGGAGATCGATTCTGATTCCAGGAGACTCCTGGCCAATCCAGGAGGGATGGCAACCCTAGGAAAGATAGACAGATGTGTAGACTGTTTGATTTAGTTTTTCCTCTCGCTCTCTAATACTTTGTTCCTACTGTTAAATAAACAATACTGTTGTTTTTAGAAAGCTGTTTGGTCACTATCTACCTCTGGTCACAGACTCCGGAAGGGAAAAACTCAGACCCGTTGGGTAATAAGCAGTTGACACACAGGGCACTGTACCCCAGCTTCACTTCTAAGAGTGGAAGAATCTCATGGTTCTATCTTGAGACAGGTAAGGGCACAAGCCGAAGACCTGAGGGATACACTCAGACCAGAAATGGGACAGAAATTCAGCTAGTCCTGTAACTAGAACAAAAGGTTTGCTCCAATATTTTAAATCTGCCTGAAGAGTGTGTAGTTGGTTTAAGTGTATGGGAAGATGTAACATAGACCAGATTACCATCAGCCTGCGCTGACGAGGCTAAGCACTGAGGTCTCATCCTGATCGTTGCTGTAGCCTATGGATTTAGGATAAGGTATCTGAGCCAGTGGCAAAAGAGGAGGATGAAGAAAACGGGATAACAAAGGAGAAAAAAACCCAGAAGAAATCATCATGGCCACATGCTGAAAAAAAAACCAACACCAAAGAAAATCCATCTCAAAAAGTGGAAAGTCAATTACAGAAATGCTGGATAGAATATATTGTTCCTGGGGTGGACCAGGCTAATGAATCACTGTGGGTTACAAGACAGCAGAAAAGGCTTTGGGAAATTCTAAACAGGATTTAAAGCAGTTGTATTAACTCTGTTGCTGCAGAGGGAACGTATTTCACAGCCAGCTGACCAGAGGTCTCTGTAATGCAGCTTTTAAAAAGAGGAGAGGAATGGAAAGTGGGTGTTAAAGGCATTTTAACACACCGCTGTTGTCACAGTTACACAGCTCTGTCATGAATCTATTCACCTACCTCCCCCTTTCCATCTTAGAGTTAATTAAACCAGCATGTTGATGCTAATGACTGATCAAAGCTTGGCCGCTGACTTAACAAACTGCTCTTTGGGCACCTTCTTCCTGCTCGCCAGCTCACAGCTTCACTGTCAGAGAAAGTTTGCCAAATTCATATTGGTAGCAGAAAACGTAAAGATTGTTTAACAGCCTCCTTTTTCATGGAGTTGGTTCCGACCCTTCCCCCCCACCACTACCTAACAAGCTGAGTATTTGCATGTTCCTCACATCCCTCTGCTCTTTTGCTTAGATACTATTGTGTTTACACATCACGAGACATCGATTCACTATGATTATCTAGTCTGACCACCTGCAGAATACAGGCAGAGGCAATGTGTGGGGGCATGTGGAGTCACGTGCCCTCACTATGCCCCCCCACTATCAGCAGGCAGGGGGCATCTCTGCACACAGGCCAGAGGCCAACATCCAGTTCGATTCTTGCATCAAACCCAGTAACTCGTGGCTGAGCGAGACTGTACGATTATGATGGTTGTTCTAGCACATAGGAGTGTAGTCATGGACCAGGACCCGATGGTGATACACACAGTGCAAACACAGAACACAAAGACGGTCCCTGTCCCAAATAGCTTATCTTTCTGAAAGACATCCGATTGTGATGTACAGGCTGTCTCAGGGAGAATCCACCATGTCCTTAGTAATCGATGTCAATGCGTAATTACACAATTGAAAATTTTCAGTTTAGATTTTACCATCTTCAACTTCCAGCCATTGGATCTTGTGCTGCCTCTGCCTGCTAGATTAGAGAGCCCTCTAGCATCCGGTATCTTTCTCCTAGGTAGATAATTGTAGACCAAGATCAAATAATAATTATTTGATTAACTAAATGGATTGAGCTCCCTTCTTGTACATAGAATGTTGTTTCTGAACTTTGAATCCTTCCTGTAGTTCTTCTCTGAAGACTTTCCAGTATTTCCTTTATAAAGCCCTATGATTCCTCAGCTCCTCTCTGTTTACCCTCTTTAAATATTGGCACCACATTGGCATTATTACAGTTCTCTGGAATGTCCCCAGTGTTCCAAGATTTTTATAGAAATAACGCCGTTATTTCGGAAACCTCCTTGACCAACTGTATTGTAACTCAGCTGCAAGTTATGTGGACCTGCTGATTTAAAAATAATTAATGTAAGCAGATGCTGCTTAGCATCCTCTTTTCCTACCACTGAAAAAAGAATTTAGTTCCGAATACAGAAGTTGTTGAACACTTCTGGTTTTGTACATCATTGACAATTTTACCACCTCCATGTAGTATTTGAGGAATTGACCTATAATATTGTTAAATTTCCTTTTGTTCTTGATACATATATATTTTTAAAATCCTTCATTTTGTTCTTAGTCCTATTAGCCAAAGGTACCTTTAGCTTCTGAGGTGAGGATGGAAGTACAGATTAAAAATAATCTAGGTATGGCCCCAAAACTACATGACTGCTCAGGGCTAGAGTGCCAAAAGAATATAGGCACCTACCTGACATGTGAGATGCCTAAATCCCAGAATCAGGCCTCACTGGGATTCACAAAACCCTTGCTCAGCTGTCCCTCTGTAGGAGCCTAAATGCCCTCAGTCCTACATTTTTACAGTAAAAGTTCCCTAGGTGCCTATGGTTCTGCCTCTGAGCATGGTCACTGCTGCTCCACGCCATGCATCTGGGTACCTGATACACTGGGGGAAGCTAAGCCTGCAGGGACTGATCCAATAAGTGGGTTCAGAGCTTGTCTACCAGATTGGGCCCCAGTAGGCATGCTTATACCAAACAGCCAGTGGGGGAGGCCCAGCCTCATAACTTTTAGCCAAGTAGTTAGGGTATTTACCTGGGATGTGGGAGACCCCTCCCCTTCACGTCTCCACTCAGTCTCCACTCCCCTTAAAGTCTCCACCGGCAGCCCCCCCCCCGTCAGCTCCCACTTCCCCTAAGTTCCCTGTGCAGCAGCTGCCCAGCAGGCTATCAATTGCTGGCAGTTCAGCTGTCCCTCCCCCCACTACCATGTGCTGCTCCTGCCCTCTGCCTTGGAGCTGCTCCCGGGAGCCTCCTGCTTTCTGTGCGGGGTGGAGGGAGAGGGAGAAGAAGAGAAGGGGGCTAATGTCAGGGTGTCCCCTCCCCCCTGCTCCTGCCCCCCGCTTACCCCTTCTCCATATAGCGCAGGGTGGGGACACTTCCAGAGGGAGAGAGCTTGCTGGCGGCAGCTGCTGTCTCAACTTCCTGAGAGTGATGTCAGTGTACTTAAAGGAGCAATGCACATCTCTCTCTCTCTCCCACACACAGGGTGTGTGTCTCTGTCTGCCATGCTGTCTCCTCTCCCTCCATTCGTGCTGCCGTGTAGAGTGTGAGGCTACATTAACAACAATGAGTTAACCCTTCAGGGCTCAGCGGAATGCTAGTGCATCATTTAGCAGTAAGGCATTCCCTGGGAAATATCCCACCCTCTTCCACCCTCTAACTTCACCACCTCAACCAAGCTTCACAATCATCATTGCTGTGTACGGTATTAAATTGTTTGTTTAAATTTATACTGTGTGTGTGTAAATATATATATATATAGTTTTTTGTCTGGTGAAAAACATTTCACTGGAACCTAACCCCCTAATTTACATTAATTCTTATGGGGAAATTGGATTTGCTTAATATCGTTTCGCTTAAAGTCGCATTTTTCAGGAATATAACTACAACATTAAGCAAGGAGTTACTGTAGGTACAAAGTGCACGTAGGGACCAATAACAAGAATTTCTGCAATAAACTGGGGGCTCATCAATTGGAAATGACAGTGGAAGAGAACAACTCGTGCACCCAGCTCTATCACGTGATGACTATGAGCCACCAATGTGATGTGACTGTAAAAAAGGCAAATGTGTTGCTAGGATGTATCAGGCAAGTATTAATACCATTGCACAAGGCACTGATGAGACCTCATTGGGAATACTGTGTGCAGTTCTGGTCATCACCCCTATTCTAGTATAGGAGCAGAGAAGGGGTTGTACCATATGGTCAGGGGTTATACCGTATGACTGGAGAATTGCTAACATACTTCCTATTTTTAAGAAAGGGAAAAAAAGTGATCCGGGTAACTACAGGCCTGTTAGTTTGACATCGGTAGTATGCAAGGTCTTGGAAAAAATTTTGAAGGAGAAAGTAGTTAAGGACATTGAGGTCAATGGTAATTGGGACAAAATACAACATGGTTTTACAAAAGGTAGATCATGCCAAACCAACCCGATCTCCTTCTTTGAGAAGGTAACAGATTTTTTAGACAAAGAAAACACAATGGATCTAATTTACCTCGATTTCAGTAAGGCATTTGATACGGTTCCACATGGGGAATTATTAGCTAAATTGGAAAAGATGGGGATCAATATGAAAATTGAAAGGTGGATAAGGAACTGGTTAAAGGGGAAACTACAACGGGTCGTACTGAAAGGTGAACTGTAAGACTGGAGGGAGGTTACTAGTGGAGTTCCTCAGGGATCGGTTTTGGGACCAATCTTATTTAATCTTTTTATTACTGACCTTGGCACAAAAAGTGGGAATGTGCTAATAAAGTTTGCAGATGACACAAAGCTGGGAGGTATTGCCAATACAGAGAAGGACCGGGATATCATACAGGAGATCTGGATGACCTTGTAAACTGGAGTAATAGTAATAGGATGAAATTTAATAGTGAAAAGTACAAGGTCATGCATTTAGGGATTAATAACAAGAATTTTTGTTATAAGCTGGGGACGCATCAGTTGGAAGTAACAGAAGAGGAGAAGGACCTCGGAGTATTGGTTTATCGCAGGATGACTATGAGCCGCCAATGTGATATGGCCGTGAAAAAAGCTAATGAGGTCTTGAGATGCATCAGGCGAGGGATTTCCAGTAGAGATAAGGAGGTGTTAGTACCGTTATATAAAGCACTGGTGAGACCTTATCTGGAATACTGTGTGCAGTTCTGGTCTCCCATGTTTAAGAAGGATGAATTCAAACTGGAACAGGTACAGAGAAGGGCTACTGGGATGATCCGAGGAATGGAAAACCTGTCTAATGAAAGGAGACTCAAAGAGCTCGGCTTGTTTAGCCTAACCAAAAGAAGGCTGAGGGGAGATATGATTGCTCTCTATAAATATATCAGAGGGATAAATACCAGGGAGGGAGAGGAATTATTTAAGCTCAGTACCAATATGGACACAAGAACAAATGGATATAAACTGGCCATCAGGAAGTTTAGACTTGAAATTAGACAAAGGTTTCTAACCATTAGAGGAGTGAAGTTCTGGAACAGCCTTCCAAGGGGACCAGTGGGGGCAAAAGACATATCTGTCTTCAAGACTAAGCTTGATAAGTTTATGGAGGGGATGGTATGATGGGATAGCCTAATTTTGGCAATTAATTGGTCTTTGACTATTAGCGGTAAATATGCCCAATGGCCTGTGATGGGATGTTAGATGGGGTGGGATCTGAATTACTACAGAGAATTCTTTCCTGGGTGCTGGCTGGTGAGTCTTGCCCACATGCTCAGGGTTTAGCTGATCGCCATATTTCGGGTTGGGAAGGAATTTTCCTCCAGGGCAGATTGGCAGAGGCCCTGGGGGGTTTTTGCCTTCCTCTGCAGCGTGGGGCCTGGGTCACTTGCTGGTGGACTCTCTGCACCTTGAAGTCTTTAAACCACGATCTGAGGACTTCAAAAGCTCAGACATAGGTTAGGGCTTTGATACAGGAGTGGGTGGGAGAGATTCTGTGGCCTACATTGTGCAGAAGGTCAGACTAGATGATCATAATAGTCCCTTCTGACCTTAAAGTCTATGAACTAAGGGCTGCTAGGGTTGTTTGTTTAAATCACTTGGTGGTGGCAGCGATACTAAGGGCAAGGAAGGAATTTGTGCCTTGGGGAAGTTTTAACCTAAGCTGATAGAAATAAGCTTAGGGGGTCTTTCATGTGGGTCCCCACATCTGTATCACAGAATTTAGAAGGGGGGAACCCTGACAGTGGGGAAGTCCCTTTAAAGTAACTGTTGTATATTGATCCCCTTATATCTGGACTGTCCAGAAGAGGGCTGGACAGTGCAGAACACATGCTTTGGCAGAAAATCCAGGACCAGGAATGTGTTGGGGTCATCCTGCAGGTAGTACCCAAGGCTGCTGGAAGCCAGAGCGTGGCTGGTGTTTGCTGACTGGCTGCTGGGGTCAGAGCTTCTGGACCAAGACTGTAGCTGTACACAGACACTCAGGGTGGGACCTGCATGCTGGCAGACTGATTGTGAGCAACCCAAGTTGAAAGCTACAACAACGAAGCATTATGAGGCACCCCTAGTTTCAGGGCAGGGGTAATACAGCCCCTCACTGGTTTGGATTGCCCCTAGGAATGGCATATACTAGTAGGAATGAGATGGATCAGGAATGGGTGACAGAATTTGCTTTCCCCTAGTCTGATAGACTCCAGGTTTATGGGCCTTCGGGGACCCACAGTAAAGTCTATAGATTGATGGGGATTTTTTGCAGAGGGTGGCTTAAATGGGAAGGCAGGGGACTCGGAGGTTTTGGCACCCAGGTGTGGTGTTTATTACCATCACTGATAATTTGTCAAGTGACGTACATATAGGATTTTATAGATCTTTATTTTACATGCACCTGGAGGCCACATTGTTATAAAATGACGATAAAGAAGAAAATAAAGAATATCCCAATGAATTAAGCCAACCTCGCATATGCTTTTGACAGCTGTATAGCGCCTAGGCTCCTGCTCTGACATATCTCTAAGGTAGTTCTACATAAACATTCCACTTCAGCCGTGATGCCTGGACCTAAACAACCACGTGCCTTTTAAAGCACACTTGACAAATGTTTAATGGGACAAATGAGTTTCGGTGCAAAAAAGATTGTTCAAGAAAAGAAAGTTCCGTGGTTTGAGCCATTAGTGCTATCAGTGCAGTCACTGAAGTGCCCTGGGGGGGGGGGGATATGACTGGGTTGTCCCTAGACTACAATTAGCATGGGCCTTGCAGGAGAATGTCAGAGATGGGACCTCCCTTCTGGACACACTGTGATTTTATACTCCAGTGACAATTCTAGCTAGTTCCTATCCTCTAAACTATAAACCTAGCATTGTTCACTACCCTCCTACTTCCTTCCTTGGCTTATCTAGTCAGCCATATTTCTCCTTGCTTCTTTCAAGTTATTGAACATAAGTCCAAAGTTAGGGCTTATGAAAAAGTTTTCAAGGTCTGTTAGCTCCCCTCTTTGCAGCCAACCCCGGACTTGGGTCCGGCTCTCCACCATCTTCACTGCAGAGTTGGACAGGTGCCACAGGATTTGGAATATGTACAACCACAATAGTGGGGTTCAGAGCTTTGCTTTGGTCTGAGGCATGTAGCAGTTTGTAAATACCTGGTATTTTAGATTTTTAAATACAAATAGAAAATATCTTAAACACTGTCCTCAAGGCACGTCAGTTGTGGCATCACAGCCAAGAGACTTCACGGTGCTTTCTGCTCCAATCCCATCTCTGCAGGGGTCACTGCCACTGATTGAAGACAGGGAATTTCTCTTCTTCTTGCTTTATTTTGAGGATACCACTAGGCCACACCTCTTCCTGTGGGAAAACCCATGGAGGGGCCAGAATTCTTCAAAAGCTTCCCTGGGATGTGTCCCCTTAGTTGGGAGAAACTTAGCGTGGGCACAGGATGAGGCCTCCACATCATGAATCTAGGGGATCCACAGGGAAGGAAATCCCCAGAAAAGATCCACGCTGAAGATTTGGCTGCCTCTGCATCTTACTACACTAGCCTCCCTGTTTTGGCAGCATGCCTCCTGTCATGCCTCCTCCTGCCCCCAGCTCTTCCCACACAGCCACGCTTCTGCAGAGTTTCAGGGATAGGTGGCCAGAACCAGAAAGGTGGTACACCTCATCTTCGATATCCCAAGGGGAACTCGGCCTGTGCTAAGTCCCTTCCACTGACTGCAGTAAAAGGGATGATACAGACTATGTTATCTAGTGTGGCCAGTTAGGTCATTTTATCATCCATTCATCATTGTGTTATTGAGTGTTTGTTCAACTCATATGCTATTTCATATATAATCAAAGTATGGTAAATAGATGTAAATTGTAGGATTATAGAAGTGTAAGATTGACAAGTATTTAGGTATGTAAGTAAAGCATGGCTGTAATGAACGGCCTACAGTCTGAGGCCTGTAAGATTTTAGCTTAGCCATAGTAGGCCATTGGCTTAAGAATGCTTGACATAAGTGGGTAACCTAGGCATACCCCTATGCTTAGGTTACCCTGTAAGGTTACAAGATTACTGGAAAGAAAGTGCCAAAAGGTGATGTTACAGAAAAACAAACTGTAACAGACCATGAAACAACAGCATGAAAAGTTTGGTTCTGATGGTGGGTTACCATGGACACAGGATGTGCGTAGATACTATTGAGAATAAGGGGAGCTAAGACAACAACCTATGAAAAATGGCACACACCGATATTCATTGAAACTCTCATGCATACACATAATGTGTTAGGTGTGGTCAGAACAACAATATAAAGGAGGTTCCCTGGCTGGATAAGAGTGGGAAGACCCCCAAGGGAAGACCCATGGGAAATCCCAGCAGGAACCACCTCTCTATCAATGATCATCTGTTGAGATCTCCATCAGATCCTGGAGTATCTTTGGGGATGTAAGTAGGAATACAGTATTAGTCATTCCATAGGTTTTTGAAGCATTTCTGTATTCATGGGTAATTGTAACTACTCATTGCTTTAACAAAACTTGTAGTACAGTTAAGACTTTGTACTTGTGATTGGGTCTGTGGTCACTATCCTTGGCCTTTGTGTGTTCCTGGAGTCTCCAAATTTGAGAAAAGCACCAAAGGTGATTTTCACTCTGTCAGGCTTGAAACTGTAAAAACCCACTGTAAGAACCCACTGTAGTTTAATACAAAATCATTAAATTCCATTTAAAAAAAATCGGCACTATCCTGTGTATATGAAGAGACTTACTGTCCTTTTAACATGTAGGTGTCAGCCTTAGGCAAAGGTGGGGTAGGTAGCTTCCAAGGGTACCACATATAAAGAGGTTCCACCACAATAGCACTAGGACCTGCTGTGGGCACTCTCAGTGTCTGACCCTGTATTGATAATCTGCGGCTGTAGAGCTTTGGCTTATTTGGGTGGCAGTTATCTACTGTGATCCTTGTCGGCATCATGACAGCCAGAGCAAATGATTCTGGTCCACCTGGGAATTAAAGCTACTTGCTGCACATGCCTGAGCAGCTACAGTGGCAACCTGCTGGAGGAAGAAAGAGAACTTTCCCAGGACTAGGAGTGAGTAGCTGTAGTGCCAAGTACTATCTTCTGCACTGAGGATAGACACTGCACTCAAGGCAAGCCCTGACCACATTATTCTCTGGATCAGACAGGCTGGAGTGCTCTTTGATGAGCAATGAACATCCTGAAAAGTCTTCATTTCTAAAAAAAACGGATTGGCCAATCGTGACTACACGGTCATACCTCCATATAGCGCAGATGTATTTCTGACTTTTTTGTTAAGTTTTATTCCACCCAAACTTGAGAAGTGGCAGTGGCTGTGATTGGCAATATCTTCCTAGCAAATCAAAGTTCCAAGCTCAGAAAAAACTCCTGGATCGAGTAGAAAGCAAATTCAGAGTTGTAAGTGACAAGAGATCTTTAATATGCTGGCAGAGTTCTTCTCATCACTGGCTACAGCACAGCTGGCTCTGGCATTATCGACCTCCCAGTAGAGCTGGGCAGAAAAATCCCAACAAAATATACTTTCATCAGAATTTGCCGATTCATCAAAATGTTTCCAGAAATGGTTCAATTCCAGCAAACTTCTGACAGAAGCCTGCCTGTTTTCCTGCCAGCTCCAGCAGCCCATTCCTCTGCAGCCCACCAGGCAGAGCAGCCCACCATGCAGACTTCTTCAGAGTTGGGGACCTCAGGGCTTCCAAATTCCCAGGCCAGCTGCCTCTCCAAGCTGCCCGATTCCCAGGAGCCTGCCAGCTTGGGCAACCAGCTGGCCTGGGATTTGGGAAGCCTTTGGAATCCTAGTTCCCAAGCTCCTGGGCTCCTGATTCCTCCACAGTTCACCAAGTGGACTCCAGTAGAGCCGGGCTCCAAAGGCTTACAGGCTCCCAATTCCCCTCAGCTTACCTGCAGCAGCGGACCTGGCAGCCTAGGAAGAACTGTCAGCCCCGGGTGAGCCAGGAGCCTTGGAGCTTGGGAGCCAGTGCTCCGAGGTCTTCCAGGCTCCTGGCTCCCCACTCCCCATCAGCCTGCCGGGGACCCTAGAGACCCTGACAACTGCAGACTGAAATTTATGTAATTCTTGTCAGCTTCACTGCTGTCCACCACTAAATAGCTACAGTGATTTTCACCTGAGTCTGGCTAATTTGACAAAAAGCGTTTGTCCAGTTTCATTGCTGCTGCAGTGGTGGGCAGCAGTGAATCTAACAAGAACCATATCCGTTTTAGTCAGCAGCTCTGCATCAATCTATTTTTTGTTTTAGAAACACCACGAAATATTGCAAGATTTCAGTTCTGCAAAAATTTGAGGTTTTGGCTTTTCATCCTGACCAAGGATGAAATTTTCCAAAAACTGAAATTTGTCTTTCTGGATAAAACTACTTTCCAGCTAGGGTGACCAGACAGCAAGTGTGAAAAATCGGGATGGGGGTGGGGGGCAATAGAAGCCTATATAAGAAAAAGACCCCAAAATCGGGACTGTCCCTATAAAATCGGGACATCTGGTCACCCTATTTCCAGCAAAGTGGAGTTTCTTCTTTCTTGACTGTGCAGCAGTGGAAATGAACAGAAAATGGAGAGATACAGGATGAGGTAAAATCCTGCTCTTAGTAATTCCACTGAGAAAAAATCATCATCTGGGTTTACCCCAGTGTGATGGAGAGCAGAATTTTCCCCATTGTGCTTCATTCTCAGAAGATAAACAACATCACATTTCTAAAAAAGAAGCTTCCATTTTTCATAACTTTATTCCCCAAACTTTAAAAATAAAGTTGCAGTGAAATAACTTCACTTGAAATTTTTTCATTTTTTTATGGAGAACATATGGGACCCTGGATTTTTTATGCAGATTCCTAATTTCAAAAGACAGATTCTCCTGTGCATTTGAATAGATTATGCTCAATATTACTAGCCTGTAGCCGAACCAGAAGTTTATTAAAGCAGTTGCTCTATTCTCAAAGGAAGTTTTTTCCCTTTGCTTCCTCTGTATTTTAGGAAATTCAGTCTTTTTGACAGTCAACTATGTTGCCTTTGAAAAGATGTGTCAAGAAGCATCACAGCTAGCAGAAAAGATATTAAAGCTAAGCGACCAAAGAAGAGATCTGATCTTTCTTTAGTGCTCCTTATCTCCTTGCTCTTTTGCCTCCCTGTATAAGCTGCTTTGGGGAACGAGGGTTTGTCACACATACATTTCACAGGAGTGGGAAGGGAGTGTGCTGAACACTAGGGTCATACATTGGTTTACTGCATAAAAGGAAAAGGAAGAACTGTGTGTTACTTGTCGGGATGTTCCCCTCCATCCCCACTGAGCCAAAAGGCAGCTTTTGTCGACAAAACAGTGGCGGTGTACACACTACAATGCTCTTCCCACCATCAAAACTCTCCTGCTTTGCTGACAAAATAAAACCACCTCGATGAGAGGCACAGAGCTTTTTGCAGCGAAGTTAGAGCAACAAAGTGTCAGTGTAAGACACTGCGTTCGCTAGGTCCCCGTAACTGGACTCCAGGATGTATCCCACAATGCCCCCCGTGACCGCTCTGCTCACTGTTTTGAACTCCACTGCCCTGCATCCAGCTACACAGACATGCACCCCTCCCCTTTCAAAGCCTCAGGAAGTTTTGAAATTGCTCAGCGTCAGCGGCGTATTATCGCCTAGAGGCGGCAAATTTATAATAGCATTTTTGTAATCACAGCATCAGTGACGCCGCGAGTCTACCAATCATAGCGCGTATTGAACGTGGGGTTTTGGATCCATGTGCGGTCCCGCACTATAAGCGAAATCGCGCTATACAGACGTGCGTTCAAGCGAGGGTCCGCTGTACTTGTAAATGTTCAATTATTTTAATGATATTTAGATTCATTTTAGTTCAAACGAATTTGTAAAAAAACGAAAACAAGTTCATATGGGGCCGGGGGCAGCAATTATTTCAGGGCCTAGGGGCGGCAAAATCATTAATCCGCCACTGCTCAGCGTGGAGAACTCATATAGCCACTGCCCAGCTGAGCATGCCGCTCCTGATAGCAAATGCACTCCTGCCTGGACTACAGGGGAGGGGGTGGATTTCCTTGGTCTGTGGGGAGAGGAGGCTGTGAGAGAACTTGGAGGGAATCACGGAATCAAAACATTAACGTGGAATCCTGCTCTCCCCAGCACCAGGACCGCAGCGACCGGCAGGCAGGGTGAGCCGATGCTGGGGAAGGAGGGAAAGAGACTCATGCTGTGCAAAGCCAGGGAGGGAGGTGGGGCTGATGTTAGGGTGTCCCCTTCTCCCGCTGGTGTTCCAGTCTCCGCTGAGCAGGGGTGGGGGGACAGGGGGACACCAGCTGTCTATCTCTGGATAGAAGTATCAGGGGGTAGCCGTGTTAGTCTATCCACAAAAACAACAAGAAGTCCGGTGGCACCTTAAAGACTAACAGAAAGCTTATGCCCAAATAAATCTGTTAGTCTTTAAGGTGCCACCGGACTCCTTGTTGTTTTTAATCTCCGGATTTGTTGCTTCCAGCTGCTGTCTGAACAAGTGATCAGGCTGGTGAGTGCTATACTTAAAGAGACCGGGTGCCGCCACTCACTCTCCCCCCAACACATACACTTCCCCAACACACACACTGTCTCACTCTCTCACACACACTTCCCTCCACACTTCTGTGGGCTTCTTGCGTTAGTGTTCAGCAATGTCGGTCTGATAATATTACTGAGTGCTACATGAAAGAGTGATGTACAATGTATTACTTTTCAGGCGCACACAGCACTCATTACAAGGTTCCTAGCATGGTGCAAACAAACAATGCCAGGCTCAGCACACTACAGCAACACACATTACTGTGGCTCAGTGTTAATATGCTCCTTCAAGGCATCCCCCAGCTGAATTGCCCCCCAGTGGACTCCTCTTATAGCCTTTTGTTCATAACACGCAGCACAATCCTGAAAAGCAGGGCACATCCTGCGCTTTCGTACAGGATTGCCAGGACAGATTGCCAGGACAGTTGAAAAGCGGTTGGCAATCTAGTAGGATGCCCATGGAACAATGGGATTGAGAAACCTTCATCGTGTGAAGCAGTACCTGACCCATGAGGCATTGCAAACCTGTCCCAATTCACCCTGCGGCCAGTTGCACAGAGGAATAGCTACCCACAGTGCATTGCTCTCTGAGTCGATGCAAGAGCTCTTATTGTGGATGCACTCTGCCAACACAAGGAGCATAGTGTGGACATGCAACGGTGGTTTAATTACAGCAGTGGCTGTTCGTTGGCGTAACTTGCATCAACAAAACTCTGTAGTGTAGGCAAGGCCTGAGAAAACCCTCAATCATCTCACATCTCAGCTTCTGCACTCTCTCTGGCTTCCTCCGCATTCACCTTCCCCCACCAAAATCATCTGTCTTTCCCAATGTTGTGTACAGGCCTAGCCTTTCTTCAAAACCCTCCCTATGTCACTTCCCATCTCTCCTCACCCTATTCACCTAGTTAGCTGCTTGTCTGACTGCTCTCTTTCTGCCAGGCTCCTACCACCCATCTAGCTTTATGAAGAATCCCTTCCCATCCTCATCTGCCTCAGCTCCAACTTCAAGTCCCTACTCAGAATTCCTGACTGGAAAGAGGATTGTAAACTACAGCTTTAGTTTTTAAACAAACAAACAAGCAAGAAAGCAACAAAAGTTAATATTAACCCTTGAGATACAAGCAGTACCTGCCAAACACCTACCTGGTGGGGGAGTGGCACCATATGTGAAAGAAAGCATAGAGTCAAATATCCTAACAATTTTAAATATATCAAATTGTATCATAGAATCTCTATAGGTAGAAATTCCATGCTTGAATAATAAGTATAGCAGTAGGAATATACTACTGACCACCTAACTAGGATAGTGATGGTTATTGTGAAATGCTCCAAGAGATTAGAGAAGCCAAAAAATAGAAAACTCAATAATAATGGGGGATTTCAACTATCCCTATATTGACTGGGTACGTCACCTCAGGATGGAATGCAGAGATAAAGTTTTTAGACACCATTAAGGATGGCTTCTTGGAGCAGCTAGCCCTGGAACCCACAAAGGGAGAGGTTGATTCTTGATTTAGTCCTGAGGGGAGTCCAGGATTTGGCCCAAGGAGTGAATACAGCTGGACCGCTTGGTAATAGAGACCATAATATGATTAAGTTTAACATCCTTTTGTGTGTGTGTGGGGTGGGAGGGATTAACAAAGAAGCCCACAACAGTAGCATTTAACTTCAGAAAGGGGAACTACACAAAAATGAGGATGCTAATTAAATGGAAATCAAAAAGGAACAGTAACAAGAGTGAAATCCAGCAAGGTGCATGGACACTTTATAAAAACACCATAATAGAGGCTGAAATTAAATGTATACTCCAAATTAAAAAGAACAGTAAAGGGACCAAAAAAAGTCAACAATGGCTAAACAGAGTAAAAGAGGTGGTCCAAGGCAAAAACGGATCCTTTAAAAATGGGAAGTCATATCCTACTGAGGACAACAGAAAGGAGCATAAACTCAGGTCAGTCAAGTGTAAAATCATAATTAGGCAGGCCAAAAAGGAATTTGAAGTGCAACTAGCAAAAGACTCAAAAACTAAAAAACTTTTTTTTAATACATCAGAAGCAGGAAGCCTGACAAACAGTGGGACCACTGGACAATCAAGGTGCTAAAGGAGCATTCAAGGAAGACAAGACCATTGCGGAGAAGCGAAATGAAAGTTTTACATTTATCTCCACTGCAGAGGATGTGAAGGAGATTCCCACGCCTGAGCCATTCCTTTTAGGTGACAAATCTGATGAATTATCCCACATTGAGGTGTCAATAGAGGAGATTTTGGAACAAATTTATAATTAAACAGTAATAAGTCCCCAGGACCAGATGGTATTCACCCAAGAGTCCTGAAGGAACTCAAATATGAAATTGCAGAACTACTAACTGTGATATGTCATGTAACCTATCATTTAAATCAGCTTCTGTACCAGATGAATGGTGGATAGCTAATGTGATGCCAATTTTTAAAAAAATGCTCCAGAGGCGATCCTGGCAATTACAGTCCAGTAAACCTAACTTCAGAACCAGGCAAATTGGTTGAAACTATAGTAAAGAACAGAATTATCCGATGCATAGACAAACACAATTTCTTGTGGAAGAATCAACACAGCATTTGTAAAAGGAAACCAAGTATCACCAATCTACTAAAATTCTTTGAGGGCATGTGGACAAAGATGATCCAATGGAACTTGTCCAGTTGACAAGATCCTTCACAGCAAAGGCTCTTAAGCAAAGTAAGGAGTCATGTGATGAGAAAGAAGGTCCCCTCATTTATCAGTAACTGGTTAAAAAACAGGAAACAAAGGATAGGAATAAATGATCAGTTTTCAGAATGGAGAGAGGTAAAAACAGTGGTATTCCCCAGGAATCTGTCCTGGGACAATGTTGTTCAACATATTCATAATTGGTCCGGGAAAAGGAGTAAACAGTGAGGTGGCAAAATTTGAAGATGATTACAAAATTACTCAAGATAGTTAAGTCCAAAGCTGATTGCAAAAGGGACCTCACAGAAATGGGTGATTGGGAAACAAAATGGCAGATGTAATTCAATGTTGATAAATGCAAAGTAATGCACATTGGAAAACATAATCCCAACTATACATATAAAATGATGGGGTCTAAATTAGCTAAAAGAAGAACAGGAGTACTTGTGGCAC